>NC_081407.1:55090618-55393648 GCF_030272615.1 Cryptomeria japonica | reverse complement strand
TAAATATATAAGTGTATATTAGATAGATATATATGTAATCATATGTGTATTTTATATATATATATATATATATATATATATATATATATATATATATATATATAGTTTAAAATTATGGAAGTGAAAAAAAAAAGAAAAAATTGTCCTGAATTTAATTAGTTTATTTACCAACCTTAATTCCTTTTTATCAATGTTAAATGCGCATTTATATATAATGCATAGGACAAATTGAAGAGTTAATTATTTTATTAGGTGTTTATATTTTATAAATGTTTAAATAGTCAAGAGGGCATATTTATAAATAAATAAATAAAAGCTTAAAATTCTAATTAATTTTGGAGGTTAACCTTTTAGGGGATTTTTAATGGAAAATATAATGAAATATTCTACAACATTATTATCATCATATTTGGATAAACATAGTTTAGAAGTTCAATCGGTTGAAATTAAAGCAAGGGGTAATGGGATTAATAGAAGCAAAATATTAAATAGTTGATGTTGGAAAAAGTAATATATAAACTTGATTTAAATTATTCTAATTCATTTTAGAGATCAAAATGGTTTTATTTTTATAATTAAACGGAATGATTCAATATAGTAAAATAAATAATTTAAGAGGATATTGTAATAAAATTTCTCTATTAAAAATTAAGGGACTAAGTCAGGCGTACCTTATTATCCCAAGTGGAGTCTTTCATCAGACAATTTAATTAACTTAATGATGTTTGGCACCTTAATTGTATCTACTCAATTAGGCAATATTAATGAAATGAAATAGCAATAGTGTTAACATTTAGTAAATAATTGATATCAAATCCGGTCATTATATTAATGTCTGTTTAGTAGAAATGGATCCAAATAGTACTAAAAAGCACAACTGAAATGAAAGGAACTTTCGAGAGAACTTAATAACACCCTCATGAAAATTATTTGCTCTGCTTGATAATAGAAGTTATTATAATTGTTATGTTAGTATTTAATATCAATTAAGAGTTCATTTAGAACAAACTGTTAAGTTGTCACAACTATTTAAGTAAATGAATGCATGTAATTAAGTGCTTAAAAAAAAATAAAAAATTTGTCGGTTGTGTTTTGCCCAAAAGTTTGGGCATGACAGTCATAAAGCTAATTAGTGAAGATCTAGAACTCTTCTAGTAAATTCAATAGAAAAGAACATTAGTTATTTCAAGTGCAAGCAATCTAGACATTATGCTAATCAATATAGTAATGGAAATGTGGAGAAATCTGCTAAGAAGAATGTTGGATCGAAGAAGAAATAAAATTTGGATTGGAGAAAGAAGGAGGTGAACAAAGGAAGCGAGCCTAGTGTAGGCACCTCTTCCTCTTACCTAACTGAGCATATTGTACTAGCTCAAGGGGGATTTTCTTTTAAAGAAAATTATCTTATTCCTCCCTGTCTGACCGAATCATGTGGTTGATCGAGAAATGTGATAGTACATTTTGAGACTCATTCTGCATCATCATGTCTTTATTGTTATCTTGTCAGATGTATCAATCAGATCTTCAGAGATTTCCAATTGTTTGATTAATTTGTATGTACAGAGGTTTAGTCCAGATTCACCATCTATAAGGACTCTCTTTATTTTGTGCTTATGTACAATAGATTCAATTTGAAGGGGTTTATTATGTGATGGATCAGTAGATGGAGCGGCTTTGGAGGTGAAAACCAGGTGATGTTGTGCAGTAAAATTTCCTATCAAGGCTTGGAATTGAGTGGCATTTATATTGCCAGGGACATGGGATTCTAGGAGGACCTAATCAAGGATGTCTTTATGGATGGGTGAGCTCTTGAGAAGCTTAAGGATGGACATATATGCAAAAAAAATTTTGAGGTGGTCAAGGATGTCATACTAATTGGCTAGTAATGAGGTGGTAGCAACAAAAAGAGGAGCAGCTCCTTGGATAGTAACTCTCCCTTGGTGGGTGGTGGTGTTGCAATCATTTTGGGGAGATGAATTGGAGGGTGAAGCACCTTAGATGACTATCTTAGCATGATTAAGCTGACTGAATGATTGAGGAGGAGGGGCACCCTAAATGGTTACCCTAGGTCTACGAAGTGTTGATCATGTGGAGTTAGCTCCTTGGATAGTGATGGTGTTAACGCAATTATCGATATTTTCAATATGACCAACCAAGGAGTCAAATCTAGTGATATTGTTGGTGTAGTCATAAGGGACTGAATGAGATGATGAAACTTTGTCCTTACCATGCTTGGGGAAGGCGTCCTAATACATCTTAAGCTTATCATTGAAATTATTGGCTTAGGAATCGCAACCTCAACATCACATTTGTCAATAAGGTCTTGAATTTAGTTCTTGAGTTTCATATACTTTCGAGTATCATGGCCTAAACATGATGGTATTCATAGTATTCATTCTCATTATACCACCAGGATTTTGGTTGATTCTCTTCATATGGTCAGATTATGGGAAAGATAATGACACCATCCTTGACAAGCTTCCAAAAGACAAATTCAATGGGTTCAATAAGTGGAGTGTACTCGTGTTGAGGCTGATTTTTGGAATGAGATGATTGGACTAGAATAGAAATATTGTTGCGAGGTTTGGATTGGTTGTGCGAATCAGATTTGTTGTTGGATTGATTATTGGTGGTGGTAGGCTTGGTCGGGATGGTCACAACCTAGATACGTTTGGTGTCAATGACTCCATCATTGATAACATTCTTATTCTTAGACGAATACCTAGGTTTGTTGTTAGATGAGGGAGACCCATGGGAATCTTTCTAATAAGGCTTGAGGACACCCTTCTCTAGGAGAACTCACTATAATTCTAGGACTTTATTATTATGGTCAGTCCTCTTCTTATAAAACTTCTTATGAGGCTATTAGAACACATAATCGACAACTTGAGAGGAAAAGAGGTAAAAGAGAAAGTAGGTAGCAATCTTGAGACCAAGACACTCTACAATTAATTTTTGCATCACTCTCAGACGCTTAATTAAACATATTTAGGACACCCAAGGAGGAGAAGCCATTTGTTCCTTTGTTGATTTTAAAAGAGCATTTGATATAGTATCCAGGGACAAAATTTGGATCAAGATTGGGGAAACTAATATTATAGACAAGTATAGAGCAATTGAGCATAAGTTTTATGAGCAATTTAGAGAAAAAATTACAACACGGAGGGTAAATTTAAATGCTCCCCTAGTGATACCAAATTCAAATAATAATTCCATCTATCCCAAATGTATTTGGTTAATATATTGATAAAATTAAGGAATGGTCAAACAAATCCATTAGAGGGGTATCCAACTAGTGGGTTATGTCGTGACATTACTTTTGTATTGGATCAAATCTTATTCAAGTTGTAAAAAGATATCGTGATTTGAGAAAGCATTTAAAGACTTAAGAACTCCTTTCCAATAGCTCAAGATGTAAGTGAACACTAGCAAGGCAAAAATATTTTTTCATTGAAAAGGAAGAAGCGATAAGTTCATTTTATTTTTGAGAGAAGCACATTGGATATAATGGAAGAATACAAGTATGTATGAATTTATTTTCACAATAAAATCTAATGGGAGACATGTAGAACGAAAATGATACGAGGATAGAGAGAATATTGCCTTCTTTATAATGGGTGTAGGAAAGTTGAACTATGGGATTGAAAAACCAAGAAAAACCTATATGTTTGTTGGTCACATCAATCATCCTCTATGGATGTGAGGATTAAGGGAGTAGCATGTAGAATCATAAGTGAAGATAACTAAAAAGTATATATCTAATCACTAGTTGTTCTTAATTCAAAACAATATTCCCCTATCAGATCCTTTTGGCTGAAGGAGGAATGTCTCTAATGGTGGCATCAACAATAATTCAACTCCTAAGTTATTTAGAAAAAAGTTGAAAATACGGATTAGCATCAATGGCCCAAAGCGGTTGTTGAAGGGGAATTAGGTCATAGGAAGAAGAAATGGATGAAATAGAACCAAAAGTGGATGAAAAAATAGGACATTCATTTGCAAGAAAGATCTAATACTAAGGAAGAAATAAAAAGTTTATGTTAGAAAATTTCAGGACTGCCATATGGACAAAATAAATTGGCCGAAAAAATTGTACTATATGTCAAAGAGTTTAACTCCACATGGGAACATGATATAAAAGCCTATCTACGAGATGCATTTAAGGGAAAGGCTAAGCTATTAGTTGTGTAATTGAAGATCGGTTCACATCAATTTAGGTGTGATATTGATAGATAGACAGTTCCAACGGAAAATTGGACAGAAAAAACATGTTTTTTTATGCAACTGTTGAAATTGAATGACATTTCATCGTTAGTTATTTGAGGAGGCAAAAATTCACAAAATGATAAATCTACTAATCAAGATTCATAATATAAAAGCCCACATGCAGCTCTTGATCCCTTAGACACTTGGTCTGATAGATATCAGTAGAATACATTTGGTCTAAGATAAACGGAGAACAGATTAAAAAATTGGACCTAAGTACTAAATGATTTTTCATGTTTAAATGTTTTTTACTTCGTCGAAAAATTTAAATCACGAGAACAACGTTAGGCGTCTTATCGAGAAACTTGTGTTACTTATCGGTTGTTCATTAAATATGTCGATCTACAAGTTTGTGTATGAGGTACTTGTAAGTTGCAGGAAGGCCATGTGAACGCCTGAAAGACTAACACAACTTGATCTCAATTGTAAGCCATCGTTTCATTGAAAGCATCACACAGACTTTGTTTATTACCCTATATTTTGTACCATTTATGGCTTTTGGCCATGTGAATGGCGGTACAATACAATACAACGTGCATTTTTCTAAAATGCAACTTGTATTTCGATTTCATTTTCAACTGTAAATCCAACGATTTATAATGTTTTTGTTTGCTTGGTACTGCAGTTAGAGAGTGCACGACGTGAATAGTGACGGACTGTAAAAAAGATTCCCTGCTATCTGAGGATCGAAATCAATAAAGCCCAAATGAAATGGTGTTCGTACCAATGAGGTAGCGATTAGATAAAATGGGCATATTTGATTGGAGTAATGTTAACTCCAACTAATAATGACTTAGCACATGCAACTTTCTGTTTGACTGGCTATTGTTCAGTTCTAACCGTTATTTACAGTGCTCATGAAAGCTATTCGTAATAAGCTAACCTAAGAGAACTATTGTTAGCGCATGTGCTTCCTCAGATCTGCCTTCATTTTTTCAGATCTGCCTTCATTTTTTCAGATCTGTCTTCGTTTCTTCCATAATTTCTTCTTTGAAAGCGGTGGTTAACTTTGTATAAGTCATGCATTCCACATAATGTAAAGACACAATGAATTAATATAATTTCATTCTTGCAGTTCTGTTTTTCTTCTTTGTTTTCTGGAAATTTTGTTTCTTACTTCCTAGCTAGGTTTGTATTCTACTATGCAGAAAATTTAACATGGTATCAGAGCCTCAGAGCTACGAGGAAGCACAAATCATTTCAGTGGACTTGTCTTGTTTCTCCGTTGTCATATTATGAGGGAGATTTTATACTATTAGTGCTAATGCTTCTTGGTTTTGTTTCAAGTTTGATCAGTTCATTGTTGGCACCTGTATTTTTGACTAGCAGCGTCTTGTTGCATGGTCGAGTAGTGTCGTTGGGGTCACTCGTGCAGATTCATGTGCTACTTGCATCTTCGAATGTCAGATGTTTTGCTTTTGTTTGCCATCTGATTATTGTTCGAGTAGTGTCGTTAGGGACACTCATGCAGATTCTTGATCATGATCATCATCTTGGCTTTTGAGGAGGTTCTTCATTTAGCACTCTGGCGGTCATCATTCGACAGTTGTTCACACTTTTCTTGTATCTCAAAGGATTTTCTTCTACACTTCCTATAATTGCATCTTTGTAATTTTGAGGTGGGGGGTTGTTCCCACTATTTTTTCCGCTTTCCTCTTTCCTCTTTCTTTTCTTTTCCTTCTCTCCTTAGTTGGAATTAAGGGGGGTGTTGGAGTAATGTTAACTCCAACTAATACTGACTTAGCACATGCAACTTTCTATTTGACTAGCTATCAGTTCTACCCGTTATTTATGAAACAGTGCTTATGAAAGCTATTTGTAATAAGCTAACCTAAGAGAACTATTGTTAGCGCGTGTGCTTCCTCAGATTTGCCTTCATTTCTTCATATCTGTCTTCGTTTCGTCCGCAATTTCTTCCTTGAAAGCGGTGGTTAACTTTGTATAAATCATGCATTCCACATAATGTAAAGACACAATGAATTAATATAATTTCATTTTTGCAGCTTTGTTTTTCTTCTTTGTTTTTTGGAAATTTTGTTTCTTACTTCCTAGCTAAGTCTGTATTCTGCTATGCAAAAAATTTAACAATATTAACAAGTTTGCCCATCTTTGGCAATAGAACTATCATTTCTCATCCACTAAAATTAAAATAAATACAAATAATAAATTTAAATAGAGCAATTTGTTGGTAATGTTATGTTCTCCAGCAACTGTTATTCTATGACTTTATTCTAACATATTTTTTTAGGTGGCTTCCATTTTCTCTCAATTCCAGGTTTTGTGTTAAATGAATGTGGATGTCATGAACAAGCTTCAGCAGAATACTCCATTTTAGACTTTGTTTGCCCTTTATCAGAATCAAAAAAATTTGCAAGCTATGAGCTGATTTGTATCTCTCTTTCAGTCAATTTTTGATGGATTGTAAATTGTATTGTCTTTTCTTATTTCATCTACCTGTTGTTAGCTTTATTTTTATTATTGCATTGTTTAAATAAATTAGCTTTTGTCTGTAATTACGGTCAATCTAAATCTACATCAACATTTAGTTTCAACCATTCATCTAATTAAATCAATCTTAACCATTCATCCATCAAATGCTATTGGAGGTGTAGCTACATATAGAGTAGGAAACTTAGTTTACCATTGTTTCTTATTATTTTCCTCTAGATTTTTCGTTTACACATGGTTAAAGAATAATTATGTTTTAATGTGCTTTAGTGACCATGTTTTCTACTATAAAAGTTTTTCCAAGATATGTCTTGTATTTACTATCATTATACAATAGAAATTATTTAGATCTAATTTACATGCATTATTTTGATATTTAGATTTCTTAAGAATTAATTGTATACATATTTTAGAACATGGACATTTAAATGAGTATTGCATAATTATTACCAAAACCAATGAGTACAAATGATTCGTGTTCTAGTTATATGAATTTTTGCCCTTATCTATGAGTGTATTATATTGAAATTCTTATGTTCTTATGCAATGTATATGCAAGTGAAATATTATTAGGAATTTTGGAACAATTATTTAACATCTTGGAAAATTTGGAAAATTCAATATATAAAGTTGTCTAATATTTGACCCTGTTACAATAGGGTGACATCCTTGGAGAAATTTTGAAATATAATGGATAAAACATTATACTCCTTGGAAGCTTTATTATGATCAATGCAAGTGAGAAATAAATTCATACAATACATGTAAACTTGTTGGAGAATCTTTATATGACCATTTATAGCCATGTGTAAGAGAGTTATTGTTCATGTATTTTATTGTACTTGTGCTTATTTTATTAGTATTGTGTATTATAGGTATCTAATTAGGATTAGATCACTTTGGGGCTTGTGTCAATCAATTTGTTCCCTTGATCTAGGCCCTTGAGTGAAACTTAGCTAGTCTAGGCCCATCATAAAAGAATTAATGAATACATCATTTAACCTCCTCTATTAAGATATTTATAATATTATAGCTAAGGAATATGGTTATGTAAGTTAAATTTTGTTTCATTTTGGTAATCTTGTCACATGCAACAAGCTTCAGTGTAGATATCACATCATAAAAAGAAATCCACTTAAGTTTAACAATATATCATTGTTGAATTATGTTTTCATACATGAGGAAAGTGTATTAAATATTTGAAGTTGTAAGTCCAATATAAGTCCAACTATCTTATTTACATATAACATCTATGGATTGATTTTTTTCCTTGGGTCATTTATAACTTACTTTGTTGAAAATCGTAATAGCCTGTGAACTATGGAGACAAATTTTGAGATTACTCTATAGCCTAAATTATTTTTCCCTAAATAATTCAATCACATATGTGATATTTATAAGTGCTTCACAGAAGATAAGTAATTTTTTTTTAAACAAGACACATGCAAGAAAAATGTAAGAACAAAAATATTTCCTCTAGAGAAGACCTAAAAAGGCAAAGAAATTCCAACAAGAGAATGCTCCCGACACCTCATTCATTATTACTTAATTCATTATTGTAAGGCATTGGGACCTTTCCCATTTTACTTAATTAGACCACCTCATTCATTATTCAATGTTTATTACATGAACAAATCAATGAAATATTTGTCTTCTTATATTTACATTGTAAGATATAAAATTACATTCTTTGCAATTTAATCTTCCGTATTTGCACCCATTTTGTTGAAAAGGAAGTAAATGTCATGGATATAAATATGCATTGATCTACAAAAGCCACTAAATTAAATACTCATTAAAATACAAAACCTCACAACAGTTCTAAACAAAAATGTGTCTCCAATAATTGTAGGCTCTAGAACCAAATGTTGATTAAATAGATAATCAAATGCATTGATAGTATAAAATTAAGTATTTAATAATGTTTGTACAGCATGCAATAAACCATAACAACTCTTAAATAGAACTTGGAGAAGCATGTAAGAATGCAAATTCATAAATTAAAACATACTAAGTGAACACATAACTATAGATATATGTAGCAAAACTCTTTCAAACAAAATTTACAATAAAAGAGAGGATAAGAGTGAATTTTTATCCAATATAAGTTTTGCATCAATAAATCCAATTTTTCCTTTTTAATATAACAACATTCTAGTAACATATCATTGCTTAAATATTCAATAGAACTATAAAAATAGCCATGGAATATTATTTATAAAAAAGAAAAGAAGTCCCCTTTTTTTAAATATTTAGTAGTTCATTTAATAACAAACATAACAAAATCATCTTTAACCAATGTGAAGAGTGGGAAAATATTTCCAAGTTTGGTGTCTTAAAAGAAAGTAGACAATTAATGTGCACTCCACTCAACTCACTACAATATGTTCCAAATTCTCCTCCGGCATCTAGAATAAAGAAGGTAGAGTAAATTCATTCCAATAAATTTGTAACACCATTTTCATAATCAACCTCCTTTATTAATGCCATTGTAACCAATGCTCACATCAATTGAAATAAAATAAGCAATGAATAATTTATTTGATACCCATCAAACATCCATGTACCCATTCCCAATGTGTGAGAGACATATGAAGCACATGGATTTGTATAATTATTATCCTCTTAGTCTAACATGAGCCACACTAATAAAATTATTAGCATATTAACTATATAAAATTGAGTTCACTATTGTAGTCATGACCAATGATAAATACGAGTTTAGAATTAAGATCTACAATTATACTATATGTAGATGATCAAGATGTACAACCCTTCAATCTATAAAATTACACGTATTATAATGTAACAACATCCTAAGTCCTATGAATGGAATGAACTAGAATCATTCTAGAAGCATTCATTTGAAGGAGATCATGCACTTGTAACCGCTATAGGTTTTGACCTATAATCCCTAGTTAAAGGATCACCATAATGAATAGATACTAGCAAAACAATATGGCTTCTTGTACCGTGAAGATACAACAAATGACAAAGATGAGTGTTGGATTAGTTGTAGTGAGAGAGATGAGTGTTGGATTAGTTGTAGCAATAAGAAGTTGAAATAAGGAAGTTACCCATAATAGCTAGAAGTTTTCCCAATGAATGATGAAAAGTTATAGTAAAAGAAAGTGAGGCACTTAAGATTAGGTAAACTTGTAGCAATATAGAGGTTATCGAGATTATGAGTGTAACGAGGTCTATGGTATCACACTTGTATGTACAACAAGGGAGCATATTGATGATTTCTTATGTGGTGAGGGAGAAATTATAAGACCAATAAGTAAGCGTAATATTTTATGAAGGAGACTACAAAGCTGCTGATATAGTCACACAAATATAAAGAGGTAGCAATAGAAGGTAGATTCACTAAAATTACATTAACAAATCACTTGAGTGAAAAATAACTATTTAGTAATAAATCAATAACATAAATAGTCTAATTAAAAGTTTTACTAATTTAGCATTCTAGTTTGCCATGAAAACAAAATAAATGGATTTACTATCAAAACTGTCATAGAGAATTCAAATAGTGGCAAGATCCGATCTTATGAAATAGAACATGAAGGTTAATAAAAAAAAATATAAAGCCACAAAACATCATCTAAAATTGATTTTCAATGCAAAATTATACACCATGACAAACAACCAAATTCAAATTAAAACTCTTAATAAAATTTCTAGCTATATTATAGCTTTTTATAACTAAACTTTCTTCTAAAAGAAGCTTAACATGCGCAAGAGATACTTCCATAAATATTCTTACTATTGAAACCAAAATATAATGGACTTGGGTGATCTTTTATTTAGACAATTATACTCATGCCTCAAGGCGTTAGATTGCATTTATCTGTAATATCTGACGTTTTAAGACTTTAGTCCGCTTTAGCCCTACATGAAAACAAAATGAGAGCAATTAGTGACAAATAACACAAGTAACATCACAAAGGAAACATAAAATTAGTGACACAGAACATATATACTTGTTTGAGGTACGGGGCTTTTGTAACTCACAGGTCTTTCATCATTTTGCAAATAAAGTAAAATCGCAAAAGAAAAGTTTCAGCTTAAGAGGATATAAAACCCTGTAAATCCTCAGGTTACTTTCTCCAAGTGCAAAATCGGACTGTTGAAAAAGGCCAGCAAACTCTCTCTTCTCTAAGATGTTAAAGATGCTTTCAACATTTTCTTCCAAATCTTACAGAGAAGAGAGAAGTCGCTGGCCTTTTCACACAGTCCTACTCTGCACATGCAAAAAATAATCCAACAATCTAAAGAGTTTTGTATCATCTTTAACTGTCATTTTCTTCTCACCGATCTCATAAATTTTTTGATACTACAATTAGATGAGAGAGAGAAAAACAAAAAAACTATTGTTGTAGAGTGAAAGAGGACCCTCAAGAGATACAACTACCAGTATGCATATCGACTATTATATTCACACTCGCTACCTTTATATTATTATATCTATTAAGAAGAAAGGTGCTTGCGTACACTTGCAGGTGTACCATTTTATCTTTTTGTAGTTGCAGGCAACCCACCAGATTAAATTCAGATTAGAGGGAACAAGATCTATGTACCGTGTACGCTAAATCTATTTTTCCAGGGCTGGGTAGCATATTAGGTGTACAAAGTTAACATAACAATTGGGAGCGATGCATTTACGTTAACCCAAAAACATGTTATGTATGCTGATTTTTTCAAGGAGAATGTTTAATCATTTTTAAAGTTTTATGGTTAAGAGTAAGGATTGGGGGTATCTATTTCATCAAATTAGTTTGGGGTATTATCTTGATTTCATATTTTATGAAGTTGAAGTCTTGTATTCATGGAGAATTGATCTTGATGAACTCATTAAGAACCATTCAAATTCATCAACAAACAAAAATATACATATTTTTCAGAATAGAAAGATCATAACTTATGTAACATGTAAGACTGTGAACAATGACAGACTGTGAAATAAATCCCCTCATCTTTGAGTGTTGAATCAGTAAAACCCAAATAAAGAGGTGTGCATACCCATGAGGTAGTTGCCATAAAATGATCATCCTAATTTCTGTTATTTCCCTTAAATAATTAAAACTCATGGAAGGCTGTACCACAGAAAAGAATATATGTTGTGTAAAAGAAAAAAAGAAATAATCAAGGCTTATTCATTTTGAAAAAAAAGATTACTCTTTTCTAGCTCTAGAAGAGACTCCCCTAGTATGTTGAACTTTAGGAAGATCTTTTAAAATGAGATAAAATCATTGAGATACATTGTGATGAGATAAATTGATTAAGATATATTGTTCTTCAGAGGTTTGGATCCTCTTAGATCAAATGATCTTTATATTAAGTAGTGTATTAAAACATTTATAAACATTTGAAATTGATCAGATTTTAATGATATATCTAAAATCACCACTTTTGACATCATATTAATCTTGTCGTAACTACATTCACATTATTTATTAGTAATTAATTAGATGCCTTGGACTTATTTAATTAGTTGGGTTTTAGCCTCTAATATAACCTTCATATTAATGAAATAAATAATATAAATTATTTTATTTAATTATTTTTTTTATATCTATTCTCACAAATTATTTCAATAATCTTATTATTTGATAAGTAAACCTAATCCCCATGTCCTTATCTAATCTCCACTACTATAACAATCATGTGCCATCCATAATTAAAAAAATATGTTATCAATCCAAAATAGAATCAATCTTAAATCCTAGTCACCAAGTTATTCAAAAAAATCTGAGCCATTGGTTTACAACTACCTTCAACTCAAATTTGAACCAATATATAATCCCAACCATTCACCTAATCAAGTCAATCCTAGACCTCCATCCAACATCTACTATTAGAAAAGTAGCCAAGTCTCTGTTGCAAACCTTATTTTAGCCTAGTTTCTTATTGTTTTCCTCTACATTTTGATGTACAACATATTTCAAGAGAAATACATTCTGATGCACTATATAGAAATTTTTTGAGAGGTGACATGGAAAGTGTCAAGGACACATTTATCCCTATATGGAATTCCAAGCATCCCTTTATGGTAGAGATTCCTTTTCATGTGTCAACATCTTGACATATGTCCAAATCACTAATTCATGATAGACTCTTATGATAGGTTATGACATATAAGAGTCAACCTCTATGATAGGTTGGATAATTGTTGCAAAACATCTTGCATGGGGAATGTGAGCACTCAAGTTGAGTTATGACAAACTATAAGAGAATTGGTTATTCTTAGTTATGACACAATCTCTTTATAACAATATGTGTTATGAGTTGTGACATATTCAATGGCATTTGTAAGATGTGTAAGAGCATATATCATACCTACTTTAAGAAAATGTGGAGTGCCAAGTTTGGAGTATTGTAAGAGGTGAAAGAGAATCTTGTACAAGTTTTTCTTGAATGTAAATAGATGTTGAAAATTATGGAATGGATTTAGATGCTGGTCACTTATCTCTAAATCTATAAGCTTCCTTCATGCTTTGTATTCTTTGTATATTGGATACTTGAGGAGTAGTTTGTATGATTTATTTTCAAGTATTCTTATGTTTTTGAGATATTGTTGATTTTGCTCTAAAAATCAACATTGTAAACTCCTAGAAGTTACTTTGCATCTGTTTGTAATCATTCATTGATTTGTAATACATTGATCAAGCTTTTGGAGTGTGGTATTTTTCTCCCATAATGGTCTTCTCCACATATATTTTCTCCTGTGTGGTTTAATACTTGCATGTAATGTAGTTTTATCTTTTAGAAGTATTAATTGTCTTTATCACTATGTTTATTAAAAACCAAAAAAATTGTACAACTCTCTTCATTAAATTGGTGTTAGAAGTGTGTACTCCTTATCTTCATTCCTTGATTTATTTTATCTCAATAAATCTATAAATAACCTCATTCCTTCGTCATTTTCAGACAATCACTCTTTATAGAAATTTCCTCTATTGAAGTGCATTGTCGATAAAATATAGTACTATGTTGCTGAGTTGCATCCACATCCATAGAAAGAAATTCAACATAACAAGATTGATTTGAGTTGTGTAGAGAAATTATTAAATAGAAATAAAATTTCTTAATATTAGTTTGTTTGTATTTTCAATTTTTTTTTCCTTTTTTAATCAAATTCCCAATTAAAAATAGCCTTGATTTTCTCCCATCAATATTAACAAATGCTATATATGTTTGAGGCACTAATAAGCTTCATCTAATAATTAGTTGAGGCTCACAAGATTGTGCCATGTAGGCACATGCTTAACTATATGAAAGGGACCTACAAATTCAACCAACTATATCATTCCAACATGAGATTTTTACAGTATTTTCCTGATAAGGATCATGGATGTGAACTTCTATTTGGAAATGACTTCACCTTGGACCTTCCAATATTGATGATATTGACTATTTCAATAGATTAGTATATGGACAAAGTACTCACCAAGATAGGCTACTAAAATACAGAAGACCAATACCCAATCACTAAACAAACAAGAATAAATTAATTAAGTGAAAAACAACTATTGATAATATGACAAGAATATTGTAGTTGAAATTATTACTAATCTAACAAAAAAGAAAATTATTATTTAAGATTCTTTAGATTTATATTATAGTTTACCTTGAGTAGAATATATAGAGATTTACTAAGATAACACAAATGAAGAATTCATATAGTGGCAAGAATCAATTTCATGAATTATAATATGAAGGTTAATTAACAAAAATATAAAGACATAAAATATCATCTAAGACTAATCATAAACAAAAATCATACATCAAGACATATTATTAATTTAAATTAAAAATTTTGATGAAATTTCGACAAATGTTATACATCTCAATGGCAATATTTTATAGATAAATTTACATTCTAAAAGAACCATAAAAATATTAAAGATGCTTCAATAGTTGTTCTTATTATTGATAATTGCAATAAAATATACCATCATTTTTTAACCTTCCTTGCATACTCACAACATCTACAAATAAACTTTAATTTACATATCATTCTTTTATCATTATTTTTTTATATAATTAGCTTAAACAATCTAGTACACATCCTACTTTTAATGCGTAATTTAGCTCAAATTTTCTCTTGTTTTTTTTAGTCTTTTTTTAAAAATCATCTACACAAAATATTCCATAAGGCTTTAATATTTTCTTAAAAAGATTGAATTATTTAAAATCTTTAAAAGAAGATTTTATATGATTTCTATGTATATTTTATTTAGTAGTCATTTAATATATAAATATATATATATATATATATATATATATATATTTTAAATTATCATTTTTCTAGATGTGTATAATCATTATAAGTTATTTAAACTATTCATTCAATCATATTTGCATTCAATTACCTTTCCCTTATCTTTAGCTGCACTCCCAAATCTTGAATCGCACAGCCCCGCACTCCTGCTACTTGTGCCCTACAATCTAGTAAAATAAGATATACATGCAAGTTACTACATAATCTAATTAATGCCAATATAAATGATGAGCATGTATGTACAATAAAATACAAATGACTAGGTACAGTAATATATGTACAGTAAAGCTATCAACGCCAAATGAAATGACCATCAAGGTGCCCTCTTGGATCTATGTCAACTCCTCCTATGTCATCTACTATTAATTAGACCATGTAAATAAACATTAGTACTTATATTATCTATATTATAAATATCCATTTAAAATATAGAAAGGATTATGAAAATACAAATCTTACCACTACATCATCAACGTATGATGAAGGTGCCTCCTCACCTCTAGCATGCGAAGACTCTCTAGGGTATCCTCGAGTCCCTCTCATAACCTCTTGTGCATTGTGCATCTCATGCACCTCATAATATGCAGTGTGTGAGGGAGGATCAACAGGTTGTCCAATTGGACCCAAGCATTGGTGCCCACACATGACACAACTATGGGGCACGCAAATGTGTGGAGTCGAAGAGGACATGTCAGTGCCACTGGATGTACTGCCACCATCAAAAGAAGGCCGAGCTACTGCCCTAGCCTGAGAAATCAAAAGGCTACTCAAAGAGTGAATAGTCAATATGGTCTGTGACCCCGCCTCACAGATGATATCTAGATGCTACATTGGAGGTGGGGGATCAACATGAGGAGGGGGGACATATGGGCCCTGGACTACTCTAACTACCCTAGGTCTATCTTGGGGCATACCTAAACCCACACCCTAGAAAGGTTGGATGTTAAAGTAGTTCACATGTTTTCCTTAAACAAACTCAGCATACAATTTTTTGATGAAGTATAAGGGGACATCAAGATTGTTGTTAGGTGGTTTATAGAAAACTGTCCACCAATGATCCCAAAAGTTTTTCATAATATTATCATTTGTGCACCATTTAATAGAAAGTTTTGTTTTTTTGGGGTCTATGGGTTGACTAGTGCGGGGATTCACAAACAATGCGGCGATATCGGCTTTGGATATCTCGAGATCTTTGATCTCCTTATAGGAAAATCCATCCGCATATTTTTTCCTCATAGAATCTCACCACAAAAGAGTTGCATTGTGCTCCTCAGTGAAGGTTTATATATTCTTTATGATGGACGTGAGGGGATCAAACATTGGGTTCAAGCGAGGGATCCTATGATAGACATCTATAATCCCCCTCAATTGGTTTAGATTTTGTGCAATTAATTCTTGAATTGAGGGTGGGTTTGGCAAAGGAGGGTTTGGTTATTGCGGCTATGGTTGATCAATGTTTTCACTACTATCCCCCATTTTTAACCTAATTAAATGTAAACAATTGAATTTAGTTAACAAATTTGAACAATTTTTTATTTGAGTTTTAAAAAACCTAGTTTTCATGAAAAAAAACATATTTTGACTGAAAAAATAAATAAACATTTAAATAAATGAAAAAATTTGAATGAAAATGATGAAAAACAATAAAAATCCTACCTTTTATTGTATTTTTTTGTAAATTTGGGTCACAAAATCGGATATCGGGTCCAACGGAATATCGAATTTGCTTGAATTCGCGCAACCTGTGGGTAAAAAATAAGCCACAGACTGTCACAGTCCTCTTTTATTGTCTCAGAGAAATCGGATAACCGATTTTTATAACTAAATTATTTTAAAATAACAATATATTATATAATATATTATTTTCTATTATAATATAATCTAATATTATATATTATGTATTATATAATATATTATAACAATATATTATATATTATATAATATAATATAATAATACGTATTATATAATATATAATATATAATATCATATTTAATAATATATTATATAATGTATTATATATTATATAATATATAATTTATTTTTTAATTTAAAATTACCTATAAAAATTGGATATTCGGTTTGCCCAAGTGTTTACCATGCCAAGGTGTACTGACACCGAGGCCAAGCAAAAAGTCAACATGGATTTTCGCATTTTAGATGAGTGAAAAAGGCTATTTTTTTCACATCACCACTTTTTGGCCCCAATGATCCTGCACTAACCCATAACATTTTAGATTATTAAAGAAGTATTGCTCATAATTTAGCAGTGTAATTGAAATTTGAATAATAAAGTGTTTTTTGGCAATGTATATGTAATTTGTAAATTTTATTTCCTTCCTTTATAACCTTACAAGGATATCCTATCAATGGGTAATTTTTACTAGGGGTTATTTTTTCCCTGGGTCATATTGACGTGGGGTTGTTTTTACGTGGGTTGTTTTGAATGGGTTATTGTGTCACAAGATATTTTAACTAGGTTATTTTGTTGTGCAACCTTGCAAAAGGAGTTAGAATAAGTGGAAATGTATAGTACATCAAGGATAAAAGTGAAAGCAAATGTTTTCTAACATAGAGTAATAAATGTTGGTTGTGGCACAGAAGGATGGGACATGTCAATTTTGATATTATGATTAAGATTTGTAAATCTGAAATAGTTAGAGAATTCCCTAGACTTGTGAAGCCTACTAATACAATGTGCAAACAATTCCAATTGGGGAAGCAAATAAACAGATTATTCAATAATAAGGAGTATTCTACTACAAAACCACTGGAGTTGATTTATACAAATTTGTGTGGACCTACAAGGACAAGAAGGTTAAACGCAGAGAGGTATTTCATGATACTTATTGATGATTTCTCTAAAATGACTTTGGTTACATTTTTAAGAGATAAATATGAGTATTTTGATAGATTCAAAGTTTTCAAATCCATGGTTGAAAATCAAGTAGATGCTAAGATTAAGTGCTTAATATCATATAGAGGAGGAGAATTTACTTCATGGGAGTTTGATATTTTTTGTGAAATACATGGGATTAGAAGGCACTTTTTTGCTTCAAGGACTCCTTAGTAGAATCTAGTGTTGTGGAAGGAAAGAATAGGATAGTTATAGAGATGGCTAGGAATTTGTCAAAAGACATTGATTTGGCTAATGTGTATTGGAAAGAGGCAATGCATAATTTTGTATTTCTTCTTAACAGGGTACAGATTAGGGTAAATCATACTAAAAAACCTTATGAATTGTGGAATGGAAGATTGCCTATTGTGAAATAATTCAAAATTCTAAAAGCAAATGTTGTATCAGAAGAGATGAGGATTATATTGAGAAGTTTGGCATTGGAGTAGATGAAGGGATCATTTTGGGATATGATACAAATAGAAAGGCTTACAATGTTTCAACAAAAGGTTGAACAATATAGTATAAAGTACAAATGTGAATGTGTGTGAAGAATGGAATCAAATTGAACCTAACATTGAGACTGAGGTTGGGATTGTTCCAATAATTATAGAGAAGACAAGTGATCTAGAAGAGAACAAGGATAAGGAAATAAATGAAGAAGAAGAAGAAGAGGAAGAAACAACAAAAAATCTTGCTAAGTATGTTCTGAAGTATCATTCAGAAAATCAGATAATTGGAGATAAGACAAAAGGTGTTCAAACAAGAAGGAAAATTTCAGAAGTGCAAGAAAAAGCCAACTACAATTTTCTATCGATGACTAAGCCGAAGACTTATGGAAGTAAAGATGAAAGCTAGGTAAAAGCAATGGAAGAATAACTAAACCATATACAAAAGAACAAGAATTGGGAGCTCATACCTAGACCGATGGAAAAGAATGTGATAGGAACCAAATGGTATTTAGGAAAAAATAAATGAGCAAGGACAGGTCACAAGAAATATAGCAAGACTGGTATGTATAGCTTATTCACAAATGGAAGGCATAGATTTTTAAGAAACTTTTACTTCGGTAGCAAGGATGAAAGCTATATGTATGTTTCTTGCATTTTCTGCTTACAATAACTTTAAAGTTTATTAGATGGATGTCAAGTCAACATTTTTAAATGGAGACCTAGAAGAAGAAAGATACTTTTAGCAATCAGATGGGTTCATACTGTTAGAAGATCCAGATATGGTTTACAAACTGAAGAAAGCATTGTGTAGACTCAAATAGACACCTAGGGCCTAGTATGCAAGATTGGACAGGTATGGTACAATAAAATTTGAGGAAAGGTATGATAAACAATAATCTTCATTTGGAGATTGATGGAGATACGTTACTGATTGTTAGAGTTTATGTTGATGACATTATATTCAGAGGAAATGATAACTTATGTAAAGAATTTGCTAAAATAATGCAAAAAAGAGTTTGAAATGTCAATGATTGGTGAGTTATCTTTCTTTCTTGGGTTACAAACTATTCAATCTAAAAATAGAATTTTTATCTCCCAAAGCAAATATGTGAAGTAAATGTTGAATAAATTCAAGTTTGATGGTTGTAAACCTCTTACAACTCCTTTGACCATTGGATGCAAGCTAAGAAAAGATGATGAGTCTCCAGAGGTTGATCAGAAGAAGTATAGATTAATGATTGGTGGATTAGTATATTTGACAACGTCTAGACTAGATATCATGTAGTTTGTTTGTTTGGTGGCTAGATTTCAGGCTAATCCAAAGGTGACACATGAGAAAGCTATGAAAATAATTTTCAAATATTTGAAAGGTACTGTGAATTTTGGACTTTGGTACAAAAAGGGTGAATATTTTATGTTGAAATCTTATACTAATGTAGATTGAGTTGGAAGTGTTGATGATTGAAAGAGTACTAGTGGTGGTTCTCTCTTTTTGGGAGACACATTGGTCTCCTGGTTTTGTAAAAATAAGATTCAATTTCTCTATCTACCTCTGAAGCAGAGTATAGTATAACAACATCTTGTACTCAAGTAACATGGATGAGACATACTTTTAAAGATATCAAAGTAACATATGATGAAGCAATTCCTATTATGTGTTAAATACAAGTGCAATAAATATTTCAAAACATCCGATAATGTATTCAAGAACAAAACACATTTCAATTAGATATCACTACTTAACAGAGAAGGTTGCTAAGAAGGAAGTGCAGTTGGAATACATTTCTACAAAATAATAGGTTGCAAATATTTTTAGTAAGGCATTGGGAAAGCATACATTTGAGTTCCTTTGAGAGAAGCTTGGGGTTATTATCCCTCCTTCTGACTAGGTGCATTATGAGGGTGCATCTTTCCAGGGGGAGCTATCATGACTATTTTTTTTCCTGGAGTGATGTTGTGGTTTCTCTTAGGGGGAGTTATGGAGTCTATGTTGGTGTTGTGGCCTTTGTCTTTGATGGAAAAGGGGGAGATAAAGAGGAAATTTAATTCAGAGTGAAAGAGAATGAAATTCTAATAGAGTAGTATATTTTGTCGATTGTTTGAGTGTTTAGATTGGTCAAGTGTTGACATCAATGATAAAGGGGGAGATTGTTGGAAGTATGTATTGTGGCTGTCATTGATGTCAAACTTGTTTTTCTAGATAGTTGTTGGTATAGAAAGTCTATGGTGTAGATATATCTTACTATATTGGTGTTGCAAATATTCTATTGGTTGTTCTAAAAGTGTTCGGGTCTGGGAAGTGTTGCTGATGTTGCTTGGTGTTGCTATCTTCTTTGGTTATATTTTCAGCATTATGAATATATTAGTTTTATGGTCCAAAAATATCTGTGTTCTCCAAATATTCTAGTATGTTTCATTGTCAGATGTGATATTTTGTGTTAATCCTACCATTTCGGTTTGAATATAATTTGTGGAAAGTAATTCGATGTGTTATGGGTCTTACCGTAGCATGTGGAGATCTAGATAAGAGTAATTTGCATTGGAGAATATGTTTTAGGCCACTAATAATCTATATGGACATGTTACATATTGGAATTTTATGGTTTATGTTTTGGTGTTTGTGGATCAATTGATTGAACTTAGGAAGATGTGTTTGGTCCCATCTTTTTCCTAGAGTGGAGCAACGCATGTGTTTTTGGCTCAGAAGGTGTATTTTGTTTCAGGTTGACTTGGTTTAGGTTTTGATGATATATCTTTTATATAAATAATGTATGTGATTGAGTTGAAGAAGTATGGCAGAAAGTGTGATGTGAAGATAGTTGGTGAAATTCAATAAAGAGCAGAGAAGAAGAGTTGTGTTCGAATGATATGCAAGTTGTTTAAGACTATGGAAAAAGTATGAGACAATGTATTGATAGATGAGGTTTGATTGGTGTGTGTTGATGTTGGTTTTTTGATGCAAAGTTCAAGGACAACTCCATGATTAGGAGATCCTTCTTTTCAAATCAATTTGTTGTATATTTCCCTATTGTAGTTAGCATCAGGTTTGTAAGTCACTTTTGTATCCTTCTCCAAGAGAAATTAGCCTTATTCTGCAAGTTTGGAGCGGTGAGATCTTTCAATGTACTCTGATATACATAGTGGATATATTTTATGGGCAGGTTCTCATTGTGCTTTTTCCCTGTTTTGGGTTTTCCACGTATAAAATTTTGGTGTTAATGTGTGGATTATGTGTTGTTGTTTAAGTGTTGTGAGTTACTACATTATTTTTGGTCTAGACCGATTCACTCCCCCTCTCAGTCCTTGGGTTTGTAATGTCCTAAAATTGCACCCCTTGCAATTTTCGACTGCATTTGGGTCTTCACCTTAGTTTTTGTGCTCCTTGGACTAATCGGAGACTTGAATATGCTCATGCACATCAAAAATATATTGTAATTCAACCCTGCACTCTGCCTGCACCTTGATCCTACCCCAAAATAGGGCAGCATTAGGGCAAGGTGCCCTAGGATCCATTGGGACTAGGGAATGGCACCTTGGGATCCATTATTTGGGACCTATCTTGGGGTCCCTCCCTTGTGCTCATCTCAAATTAGAGTGGGGAAATCCCCCTATGTCGGCCTAAGTTGGAAAATTAGTCAATTAAACCCACTAACAAGTATACAAGAGGGATCTCCCCTCTCATTTGAATATACATGACATTCAATCAAGCATTTGAGCATCCAAGAGATCAAGCATTCAAGCATTCAAGAGAAATTGAGCATTTTTCAATCTTCCTTCAAGCTTTGGAGTAGCAATAGAGATAATATTTTAAGCATTGAAGAGGAGATCAACATTCTACTTCATGAAACCCTAATTCCATGTAGAGGCAAAAAAAAATTTGCAAGGAGGTATAAGTGTTTCTATTTCATTCAATTCAACATCCCCTCAAAGAGGAGGATTTCTACTTTTCAGTCATTTCATTTACATTATTTCAACCACTTGGTTAATTCCAAAAATGGGGTTTGATATGAAGACAAACCCCTATTCCCAACACATCTCCCTTTCTTTCTATGTGCAGGAAATAGGTGTGCAACTGTACTTCTGGAATTAATCTTTATTCACAGAGATAGAAAAATCCTTTTCGACGCGCTGAAAGTTCAGAGGACTGATAAGAAGGTGCCCCTATCCGAACACACAATTCCTGCAACTTTTGTCAGATTTCGTAGAGTGGCTTTGAATCATCTCAAACTTCTTAGATCTAGGTGCACGACTAAATCCCAAATCCGTAGCTCATTGTTTTCGCATACTTTGTATCCATTTTCAACACTTTGTCTTAATTTCAATCAATCAACTTACAAAAGAGGGTCAATTCCATTGTAATCTGCTTAGTTTTAATCCTTGCATCCTCTAGGATAGGATCTAGTAGATTCATCCCCCTCTTTTGAATGTAAAGTCTCCCCAAGTGAAAATTGAACCTTAGTTAAGTTCCCATCTTTCTTCCATGTGGAGAATTGGCTAAGGTTCCCAATTTTCCACTTTACATTTTTGTGAACCTGAGATGTCTTATGCTTTCTTTTGATTTTTGTTTTCAGATTTGAGTACATGAAATTTAAAATTCAAATTTTCAACTATAAGCTTAATTTGTTTGCACTTTTCAAAAATTTAGAGGTTAAATGGACAAAAACTCTACTTTTTAGATTCAAAATTGAGCTTGTCATTTGTCTAAATTTGATTGATTGTTTTAGATCTGAGAATTCAATTTTTGCAATTCAAGTTTTCATTTACACCTTCAATTTTCAATTTTTTTAAAAATTAAGTGGTTAAATCACAAAACCCTAATTTGTAATTTAAAAATTGACCTTGTGGATTGTGTAGATCTTGAATTAATTTTCATATTTGGGTCTTTGATTTAATTTCAAAATTCATTTCGCCTCCTTCCAACATTCAAATTTTTCAATTTAAATTTTTAAAATTAAGTGGTTTATGCAACAAATCCTAATTTTTAAAACTAAATTAATCTTATGCAAATTCAAATTTCCCTTTAAGCATTTAATTGATTCAATTAAATCTAAAGCTTCTCATTGTTTTTTTAAACAAATCATAAAAGGTGGCCCTTAAGTGCCCTTTTTGTTGTTCTTTCAATTAGCCCTTTTATCAAACATTCTAAGTGTGTCCTATTTCGACCTTCAAGGCTTAATTGTGCATATCTCGACATCTCCAATTTCCATATCCTTCTGGAACTTGCATTAAAATCATAGTATCTTGCTTCCTCAAAAATTTGAAAAACATTTGGTCGGACCGTGTGTTCAAACCAAGTCGCTACCTACTTGGTACCGATTTTTTCTTCTCAAATTTTGGGAGCTTGTTTTGATTGTATTTTACTTCAAAATTCCACAAATTTGTGAAATTTTATTCATTTGAGGTCACCCTAAGGTCGAAAACAAATGTGAATTTCAACATTTCCATTGTCAATTTGAATTTTTAAATTAAGTGGTTCACTACACATGCCCTAATTTTTTAAAATTAAATTTCTTCAATATTTCAACATTCCAAAATTTTAAAATTTTAATTAAGAGGTTAAATTTGGACAACCCTAATTTTAATTTTGATTTTCTCTCCTTTAAAACTTTTAAAATTAAGAGGTCATTTTCAAGCCCTAATTTTAAAATTTCAAATTCCTAGAAGATTGCACTATTTTTTCCAATTTCTCTTCTCTAGTGCATGAGTTTTACTACTATTATTCCTACCTATAATATCCATGTTAGGAGAAGTTGTAGAATTAAGGCTTCCCAAGGTTTAATTACCAAGTAAATTGAGCCTAATTTGGCTAGCTTTTTCAATGAGGATATTGCTACTTCTTCCCATCCCTCGGATATTCCTATTTATCCTCTTGATAATTCTCACAATGTGGAGGAATCACTAACTAGAATACCCATTGATCAATTGGCAAAGATGGACAATCAATTTGAAAATATTCAACAAAGGATGAGTCAAGAATATCTGGATAGTGAAGCTCTCCCATTCATTGAAGGATTAAATAGAATCATTCAAAGTGATAAATATTGTATTGGTATCTTGTGTGGTATTGCTCATATTGTTGATTCTAATATCATGCCTATGAAGAGTTGTGTTGAAAACCAAGGTTATACACAACCCCCTAGTCAAATTAATCATTCTAGTCCTTTGACAACTTCCATGACTAGTGTTCCTACCTTCACATCAAACATCATGGCTACTTCTACACAAAATGTCATACCTATAAATGTTAGTCATGGGGGAAATACCTCTTCTTTCATTCCTCCTACCATGAGTGTTCCCCTTTTTACCCAATCACATTCACCACATATAAATGTTAGTCAAAAGGGAAACTCCTTTAATCACAATTCTTTCATTCCTCCCATGAGTCTTCTATGTGCTACTCAATCTTCTCCATTGCCTACTTATCATAGTGTTCCACCCCCTTTATTCTTAATCTCTTCATTCAGCAATGCTACACCTCCCTCTCAATCAAACATGTCTAATTTCAATCATTCTATCAAAGCTACAATGAATAGCCTTGCCCAAATAGTATCTTCCTTAAACCACAACAAATAGGTTCTATGAATCAATAAAAGTATAATGTGCCCACATTTAATTTAGCCGGTGTTGGACACAATGGTTCACTAAGAGGGGGGTGAATCAGTGATTTAAACTCTTTTTCTTCAAAAAGGGATACCGGTAAAGTAGAGAACAAAATGAGTGCTAACCGGTAACTTAAACAATGCAAGTACAATATATGAAAGGACTTGATAAAACATTAACATATCAAATGCACAACAATACATTGCACAACACTAGATATATATGAGGAAAACCCAATATGGGAAAAACCTCAGTGAGAATAGCTGCTAGAGATCTTCTACTCCAATCTAGCCTCACAATGAAACTTTGATTACAATATTTAGGGCACCAACCCAAGGAGCACCAACCCCTGATTTATGATCACCAACTCAAAGGAGCACAAACCCCTCCACTAAGCTACAACTTAGTGAAAACAATATAAAACTCAGATATACAAATGGAATCACTATTGCAAGTGAAGTTTTGCAACCTTACAAAATTCTCCTCTGCTGGTTTCACCCTTACTGGTCTATATTCTCTCCACCCACTCTACAACTTGACTTTACTGATCACCTTTCTCAATCCTCTCTCACAATTTCTTCCTCCTCTCAACTCACAATCAATCACTCTTAATCAAACACAGCTTCTGTCGATTTGTCATCTCTATGTACAATGCACTCTCCACCGGTTGTTCCTTATACCGGTTTGCTTTACTTCTCCTTGTAGGTCAATACTTCACTCATAAACACTTAAAGTGTTTTTCTTTTTGGCTCTTAGAAAACAAATTTACACTTGTCTTCTTATTGAAATAGCAACAATCACAATCTCAAGTCATCATATTTAAACTTGAGCTTTCCCACCAAGAATCAAATCAAACTTTGCGGTGGTTAGGGTTTCCTTTACCCGACAATATCAGCATGTGATCTGATCTAGCCTATCTTGGATTGATCGCCTGTACTCAAGGAATGCATCTGTACATGTTTTTCATTATCCAATGCATACTTGCTAAAGATAGCAATCTTGTACATGATTTTCTACCTTGAAATTTGTCCACTAATAAAAAGCTTAGTTGTTTACTTCTCAAGATTTTCTTGTAGTCTGATTTATTTGCTTCGATTGAGGCACCAACTACTCACTAATCTTTCTCTGTCATTCTTTCTTCCTCGAGCCACATTAGTCCGTTACCATCTGGTGATTTGTGGCTATTTCATTAATGTCGACTAGTTGTTTCAACAACCATGTCGATGGAGGCTTCACCGACCTCTGCATGTTTGCCACCTCAGCTCCACATGGCATCACAATGGTCAATCACTCAGCTCACCAACCCAAGGTCATTTTTTACTTGATAATTCAACAAACTCATACTAGTGCATGCCTTTACTGGTGAGACCTTCTTCTCTTGCTAACTAGTAGTGCCCACTACACCAGTAGCACATCTTCACCTCTGGTGGTTTGTGATTACTTTAACATTTTGAATCTTCATCATAAACAGGCAGCCAAACTTCAGACTGACAAACTCTAGAGTAGTTTATACTCTACCGGTTATCACTCAACATGCTAACACACACATTCATCTCACCTCATACTGGTGAAGTCACTTATAGTCTCAGTAACTACTTGTCTTCCACCATACTGGTAAACTCTTCTTCATACTGGATGACAATCCTCTATCGGTAGCCTGCCTGCAATACTAGTTGACATCAATGACAACTCAATGCCAACAATCTCCCCCTTTGGCATCGATGTCAACATCTTCTTTTCTGGTTTCTCTCCCCCTTTGACAACAATGGCAAAGGTAACTTCAGTCTGACACCAATAATCTCTCGCTTTATTACTTTTGGTTAAGACACTCTCCCTCCGTGTCCATGCTTCATGATTCAAAGGTCATAGGATAGTAGAAATGGTTGACTCCTCCTGAATTATGCAAACTCTTATGCATTTAAGTGTTACTAGATGGTTGGACAACTCCCATCTTTTGTCTCAAGTACTCAAAAAGACCCAATGGAAGTGTCTTGGTAAATATGTCAGCAATCTGCTCACCAGTGGGAACATATTCTACTATTACCTCCTTGTCTGCTACCTTCTCCCTCAAGAAGTGATACTTGATTGCAATGTGTTTTTTTCTTGAGTGCATTGTTGGAGTTTTGGAGATGTTGATTGCACTTCAATTATCACACCGGATTAAAATGGGTTCTGGTATCTCCACCAATATGTCTTTCACTATCTTCTTCATCCATAGAACCTGTGAACAACATGTAACAGCTTCTATATACCCTACCTCTACAGTAGATAATGACACTAAATCTTATTTCTTGCTATGCCATGATACTAACCAGTCTCCTAAGTAGAAAGCACCTCCACTTGTACTTTTTTAGTCATCTATACTTCTTGCCCAATCTACATCAGCATAAGCCTGCAAAGGGAAGTCTCCCCTCTTTGGATACCACAGGTCATAGCTGATAGTTCCATGCAGATACCTAAAGATCCTTCTGAATGGATTTAGGTGAGATTGTTTAGGAGCAGCTTGGAATATTGCTACCATCCAAACAACTTGTTCAATATCCAGTCTAGATGTTGTTAAATACAATAGACTACCGATCATAGACCTATACAATGTTTGCTCAACTTCTGGTGATTCATCTAGTTTTCCCAACTTATAGCCGGTAACCATGGGAGTACTGACCGGATTGCTATCCTCCATTTGAAATTTATTCAACATGTCTTTTGCATACTTGGTTTGGGAGATAAAAATTCCTTTCTCCTTTTGTGAGATTTGCAAACCAAGAAAATAGGACAACTCTTGGGCAACTCAAACTCTTTGCACATGATGTCCTTGTCTCCACCAAAGAGATCTGCAAACGTAGACATCTCAAACTCTATTTTCATTTATTCTGCAAATTCTTTGCACATGATGTCCTTGTCTCCACCAAAGATAATATCATCCACATATATATCAACTATAAGTATGTGATCTCTATTTACCTTGATATACAATTTGTTGTCTGCACTCCCTTTTTGGAATCCTTTCTCCTTCAAGTAATTGTCTAACCGAGAATACCATACTCTGGGAGCCTGCTTCAAGCCATACAAGGATTTCTTCAACCAGCATACAAAGCTCTCATCTTCATGTAGTGAGTACCCTTCTGAATATTCCACATACACCTCTTCTTCAAGATTACCATTGTGAAAATCAGATTTTACATCCATCTAATATACCTTATATCCCTTATAGGCTGAGAAGGCTAAAAACATTCTTATTGCGTCTAACCTAGAAATCGATGCAAAGGTTTCTTCAAAGTCAATACCTTCAGCTTGAGCATACCCTTTGCAAACTAACCTATCTTTATGCCAGACTATCTTACCTTCTTCATTCATCTTGTTTTGGTAGACCCATTTGGTACCTATGACATTCTTGCTTGTTGGTCTAGGAACAAGTTCCCAAGTTTGCTTTTTCTCAATTTGTCTTGGTTCTTCATTCATGGCACCTACCCACTTCTCACTTTTGCTAGCATCATCAAAAAATTTGGCCTCTACTTCACTCATGAGATAGAAATTTACTTGCTCACCTTCCCAGGCTAATCTCCTTCTGGTTTGCACACCTTCATTCCTATCTCCTATGATATGTTCTTCCGGATGATTCTTCTGCACATATTGGTTCAAAATCTTGTTTGGTACATCTTCTACTGGTCCATTTTCAGATTGTTCTTCATATTCAACATCTGACTCATCAATGTAGGGTGCAGGTGCAAATTGTCCTCTATGTGTCTTCATCTATTCTCACATTTACACTCTCAACCACTCTTCTCAATCTCTTGTTGTATCATTTGTAGGCTTTATTGTTAGCTGAGTATCCCAATAAAAAAATTTCATCACTCCTGGAATCAAAACTTACCAGTCCATCAACATCTCTCTTGATGAAGCACTTCCTTCCAAACACTCTCAAGTGTTTGAGTGATGGTTTTCTTTCATTCCATAACTCATATGAGGTCATTCTACTGTTCACTCTTAGCTGTACCTGGTTTAAAGTGTAGACAATAGTATGAACTGCTTCCTTCCATTATATATCCAGTATGTTGGCCTCATTTAACATTGTCCTGGCCATCTCCTTCACTATCTTATTTTTCCTCTCTACCACCCCATTTTGTTGAGGTGTCCTTGCAGCTAAGTATTATCTTCGGATTCCATGTCTCTCACAGTAGTCAACAAACTCATTTGAAGAGAATTCTCCACCCTAGTCTGATCTTACGAATTTATCTAGTATCCACTTTCATTTTCCACCATCTTCCTGAAAATATGTAACCTCTCAAATGCTTGTGACTTATCATGCAGGAAGGTTACCCAAGTCATTCTTGAGTAATCATCTATAAGTAGCATGAAATACCTTTCACCGGCCAATGCTCTTGTCCTTGTTGGCCCACATAAGTTTGTATGTATCAACTCTAAAGGTATTGAGGTGTTATATTCCTTATTTTAAAACTAACCTTTGCTTGCTTACCTTTGACACATTCATCACAAAATGTACTTGCTGGTTTTATGATCTGAGGTATGTTTCGCACACACCGAGTCTTTCTTATCTTAACCAGATTATCAAAATTCACATGTCCTAATCTCTAGTTCCACAACTATCTTTCATCAAACTATTCTATCCTACATTGGGACTCATAGCATTCCTTTAGATTATAGACATTTCCCTTTGTTCTCTTTCCTTCTGCTACCACCTGACCGGTACTCTTCTTTATTATTTGACAACCAGTAGAGTCAAATGAGAACTTGTACCCTTTGTCACACATGTGACTTATGCTCAGTAGGTTATGTTTCAAACCTTCCACATGGTACACATCATGAGCCTTGAGCTTTCCATCAATATTCAGTGTACCTCAGCCTTTGATCTTAATGGAGGAGTTGTCACCAAACCAGATTGAACCACCATTCCAATCATCAAGCTTGATGGAATTTTTCTTATCTCTGATCATGTGATTTGAGAAACCACTATCAACTACCCATAAGTTCCTCTTTTCAGCATGTAGAGTAGTCTGCACAATGAGGCTAGACTTTGTCTTGTTTTTCTCCTTCTCTACCCAAACTGGTTTCTCTTCTTTCTTTTCCTTGTCTGTCACTTTGTGTTCCGGTTTTATTTCCAACTTCTCATCTGGTACAACTCTCTCTTGCTTATCATTTCCTAGTTGGCAGTTCCTTGTTATGTGACCAAAATTTTGACACTTATAGCATTTGACATTAGCACCATAAGATGTACTCAATACATTCTTCCCAGAAATTTGCATATTACTCCTACATTCATAACTCTTGTGACCAAGCTCATTGTAATTATAAAATATGACATTTGTACTTTGTAATGCAGCAAATGTGTTTCTATTCTCAAAACTAGGGTTGACATTTATTTTCCTATAATCTGCCATTCTATGACCAAATTTATTGCACCAGTGATTATAACCATGAAAATTTGCAACATACCGGTTAGGTTGTCTTGAACCTGCAAATGACTGCCTCACCGGAGGTCTTCCTTTCATGCTACTAACCCTTGTGAATCCTTCATGATCAGTACTTGCATTTCTCCTTGGATCTACATGTCGATGCATTGAGTATGGTCTCTGGTTCATTGATTGAGCTAGCTAGTTTGTGTAGTGGTTTCTAGCAACATCTGCATATGTCTTCTTGCCAATATCCTTGCCCATCGCGAATGTCTTCTTCTCTTCACCTTCATTTGAAGAAGTGAATTCTATTTCCTTATTGGATGTGTCTTCGTTGTTTGAACTTTCACCTTCTTGAAAACCTAAGCCACTAGTATCTTTGGATTGCTTCTGTTTGCTCAACATCTTGTCCAAAGCTTCAGTGTTGCCTTCATATTTGCTTCTCACTTTTATTTCTTCCTGACTTCTCTAAGTCCTTCCAGAGTTTCACTATTTCTGCTTCCAGATTCTGAGGTTCCTTTTCCTTTTCACTTAGACCGGTACTAGTGACTTCACACATCCTCTTGGCCTCTTCCAACTAGAGTTTTAGATCATCAATATTTTTCTTGGACTCTTCAAGAGATTGTTCAAACAATTCTTGTTCTTCAGTTGCAACCCTTTTTACCTTCTTCAAATATCTCCTTGTTTTCTTTAGCTCATCTAAGGCACTAATGAGTTTTGTTTCAAGATCTACTTTGCCTTCTTTCTCTTCCTCTTCTCCTTCTTCAGGTACCAGAAGCTCTTAAGCCATGAACATTTTTGCTTTGACTTCATCTCCACTACAACAGTCATCTAAGGCACTTTCCTCATCTGTGGTATCATTTTCATGTGTGTAAAGACTGCTCTACTTCCAATAGCCTCTTCTGCCATATTGGTAGACATTCTTATTCCTATTCTTACCATTTGATCTTCTTATCACCATAAGGACATTTAGCAGCAAAATGTCCAATCTTTCCATAATTGAAACATTTCAAAGGCAGCTTGCCTTTGTATTTGCCTGAACCTGTCTTGAGTTTTGTGACAAAATTTGCCATGATGTCATCAGAGTCTTCACCGATTGCATTATGAGAAGATTCTTCTTTTCCTTTTCTTGATGCCTTGAACGCAATTTCTTTCTTCACAGCATCAGTATTGGCAGTCCTCATCTCATAAGCAGTTAGGGAGCCATGCAACTCATCCATTGTGAAGACTTTCAGATCTTTTTCTTCTTCTATTGCTAAGACCTTTGTATCATACTTAAATGTAAGAGATCTAAGTACTTTCTTCTCTACCATCTCATCTTTTATTTCTTATACAAGCCCTCTAATGGTGTTAGTTGTTTCATCAACCCTTTGGAGATAGTCAATAATCTTCTCTTCATCTCCCATCTTCAAACCCTCAAGTTCTTCTCTCAAAGTCTACAACTTGGTTTCCTTGACTTTAACATCACCTTCAAATATCTTCTGCAACTTATCCCAAGTTTCCTTGGCAGAAGAGTAGTGCATAACTTTGACAAACTCATTATCAACCAACCCACTAAGAATGGCATTCTTAGCTTTAGCATTGTTCTCATATTCCCTCTTAGCATATGGATCAATAGGGGGATTATTAGGGACTGTATACCCATTCACAATCGACATCCATACATCACAAGCTAGAGAGGACAAATAGGTTTCCATTCTTCTACTCCAAAAGGCATAGTTGACACCATCAAACATAGGAGCTTTTGAGGAGGTTGATTCATTTCTTGCCATTGTGAACACTTGACAGGATCAACCCAAGCTAGAGAATGCTTTTGACAAAAATAGGTTACCTAGGATCTGATACCAATTCTTGGACACAATGGTTCACTGAGAGGGGGGTGAATAAGTGATTTAAACTCTTTTTCTTGAAAAAGGGATATTGGTAAAGTAGAGAACAAACTAAGTGCTAACCGGTAACTTAAACAATGCAAGTAGAGTATGTGAAAGGACCTGCTAAAACACAAACATATCAAATGCACAAGAATACATCACACACCACTAGATATATACTAGGAAAACCTAATACGGGAAAACCCACAGTGAGAATAGTTGTTGGAGATCTTCTGATCCAATTCAACCTCATAATAAAACTCTGATTACAATATTTAGGGCACCAACTCAAGGAGCACCAACCCCTGATTTATGAGTGCCAACTCAAAGGAGCACTCAAATGGAAACACTATTGCAAATGAAGTTTTGCAACCTTACAAAATTCTCCTCTGTTGGTTTCACCCTTACCGGTCTGTATTCTCTCCACCCACTCTGCAACTTGACTTTGCTGATCACCTTTCTCAAACCTCTCTCACAATGTCTTCCTCCTCTCAACTCACAATCAATCACTCTTAATCAGACATAGCTTCTATTGATTTGTCATCTTTGTGTAAATGCACTCTCCACCGATTGTTCCTTATACTGGTTTGCCCTACTTCTCCTTGCAGGTCAATACTTTGCTCATAAACACTTCAAGTGTTTTTCTCTTCAGCTCTTAGACAAAAATTCCACATTTGTCTTCTTACTGTAGCAACAACAATCATAGTCTCAAGTCATTATATTTAAACTTGAGCTTTCCCGCCAAGAATCAATTCAAACTTTGGGTGGTTAGGGTTTCCTTCACCCAGCAAGATCAGCATGAGATTCGATCCAATCTATCTTGGATCAATCACTTGTACTCAAGGAATGCATCTGTACCCATTTTTCATTATCCAATGCATACTCGCTAAAGATAGCAATCTCATACATGATTTTCTACCTTGAAATTTGTCGACTCATAAAAAGATCAGATGTTTCCTTCTCGAGATCTTCTTGTAGTTTGATTTATTTTCTTCGATCGAGGAGACAACTACTCCCTGATATTTCTCTATCAATCTTTATTCCTCAAGTCATATCAATTAGATACCATCTGGTGATTTGTGGTTGTTTTATTAATGTCAACTAGTTGTTACAATAACCATGTCGATGGAGGCTTCACCAACCTGTGCATGTTTGCCACCTCAGCTCCACATGGCATCACAATGGCCAATCACTCAGCTCACTGACCCAAGGTCTATTTATACTTGATCATTCATAAAACTCATACCAGTACATGCCTTTACCAGTGAGAGCTTCTTCTCCTACTAACCGGTAGTGCACACTACACCGATAGCACATCTTCACCTCTGGTGGTTTGTGATTACTTTAACATTCCACCTCTTCATCATAAACGAGAAGCCAAACTCCAAACTGGTTTATGCTCTACCAATTATCACTCAACATTATAACACACACATGCATCTCACCTCATATCGGTGAAGTCATTGATAGTCTCAATAACTACTTGTCTTCCACCATATCGGTAAACTCTTCTTCATACCGGATGACATACCTCTATCGATAGCCTGCCTGCAATATCGGTTGATATTAATGATAACTCAATGCCAACATCCATCTCATTATCTCATGACATTGTTAGATCCGTCTCACCTAAACATGTAGAAGTCCCTAAATTGGGACTTTATGATGGAAAAGGTGATCCCTTAACTCATGTTAAAACATTCTAAACTTTGTGTAGTGACTTTTCTCATGATCAAAGGTTGATAGAAAAATTGTTTACTAGAACATTAAGGGATAGAGATTTGAAATGGTATTGTTCTTTTCCTCCTTATTCTATTTCTTCTTTTCAAAAACTGGCTAATGCTTTCATTCAACAATTTCACAATAACATTGGTCCTAAAGTTACTTTGACTGATTTAATGCATTATAAACAAGGTGTTAGAGAAAAAGTGATTGATTTCCTTGGTAGATATAAGCATTTGTATTATTATATTTCTTTTCTTTTGCATGATCAAGACATTCAAAATATTTTCATTGCTAATTTACAAAAAGACATTAGGGATAAATTTCTTTTAACTAATTTTACTTCCTTTTCGCAGTTGTGTGCAATACTTCACAATTATCAATTGGCTATGAGTCAATTGGAATAATCATCTCCTTCCATGGCTCTGAGTGATAAGGGTGATAGTGCTCAACAACCATTTGTGAAGTTCAAACCAAACAAATGATTCATCAAATTCAATAACAACAACAATCAAACAATCAATTTGTAGGTGCTATAGGTGTGCTTCCTTTGTCTAAATTATTTAAAAGAGAAAAAGAGTTTACTCAAAATAAATCTTTGCATAGAATTATGTCTCAATTAATACAAAAGAATATCTTACAACTTCCCCAAATCAAACCAATTGATCCATCTAAAACAACTTCCCCTTACTTTGATGCTAAATCTTTTTGTGAATATCATCGTTAGCTTGGTCATGATACTACAAAATGTTTTTAATTGAGAAGTAAGATTCAATAATTGATTGATAACAATACTATATATGTGGCAAGTGTGAATAATAAAGGAAACAAATCCATATCTCCTCCTAATTATAACTTTCAAATTTTCACTGATCCTTTACCATCCCATTTCATTAATGTGACTGAGTCTGATCATCTTGCTTTCTCTCGCAATGACGTGACCATTGAATCTAATAACATGGTGAACCTTGTAGATCAACAAGAACCTCCTAAGGATTTGTGCATAAAATTTGATCCTAGTGAGACCATTAAGGCACTTGATGGCCCATTATATATAAGTGCAAAAATTAAAGGTATTCCCGTTAGAGGAGTTCGTATTGATCCTACTTGCATGGTTAATATGATAGTTGAAGAATTTCTTTATACTTTGCAATTGAATCAAGTGATATATGATGATACTGATGTGATAATTAAAGTATTTGATGGCTTCTCTTGTCCTGCTATTGGTTCTATAAGACTTCCTATTGATGTTAGCACTAAATGCTTAGATGTTAAATTTTCTCATTCCTACATCTAATCGATTTAGTATGAAGCTGGGACAGCCTTGGCTCTCTTCCATGAAAGCAATTGCTTCTACTGTTCATAAGTGTTTAAAATTTCCTCATAATGACAAAATAATAACCATTAATCATATCATATTTCAACCTACACTGCTGTGTGGAGATGTTTGTCTTGATTATTTTTGGTCTGAACAATTCAAGCCTCTTGAACCTGGAAGTGATGCTCTTTTAGTATCATATTTAAAATTGAAAAAATTAAATGATTTTATCCTTGAGAAAACCTATAAATCCAACACTCAGCATTCCTTCTAATGATCATATACTCCCTCATGAGGATAAGATTGTTCTTCCTCCTAAGGAAAGAAATAATCTTCTTCCTAAAGAGGCACTTATTCCTTCTCCTAAAAAGAAGAGTATCCTTTCACCCAAGAAAAGAGATATCCCTCTTCCTACCAAAGAATCCATTCCTTCTCTTATGGATGAGTCTCCTCTTCTTCCTAAAGGTAGAAAAACTCTTCCTCCTAAAAACAAACTATCCCTCCTAAGGTTAGACCTATTCCTCCTCCTCACGATAGACCTGGTATCCTTCCTACACCTCACATTCCTCCTTTGTATGGTGTGGTTCCTCCTCCTCCATCTTATAGAGAGAAGTGACCGGCCTCTCCCATTGTTCAACCTAAAAGACCTCAACCCATTCATCCTTCCCTAAAAGAAGAGACAAAGACTAATGAACCTAAACCTACCCAGCCTTCACCCAAGGCTAGACAAAACCATTGTGCGAGAGAATACCGATAAAAATGCCATGCTAGAGATCGTGAGGTTTCTTATCAAACCATTTCTTCTCTTAAAACACCAACTATTGACATGATTCCATTTTCTTCTAAATAGGATATTCAATCTAATTCTCCAAGATGCAAAATGCTTAAAACAATTGATGGTTCAAGTTATATTCCTCCTAGAGATCCTATTCTTCTTAATCTTGATGAAGAAATAGGTGAAAATGTTCTTAATTATGAAAATGTTAATCCTAATATTTATGATGATGAATATGAATATGTTGACATTGACAATGACTTAACTGCAAAATTTTCAAAAGCATTAATTCGAGCTCCTAGTAATGAACAAAGTCACTTATCATTAGAGAATTGTCCTTGTTTGGTATTTGTGATACCTCCATCCACTGTGCTCGATGTGGCTCCTCTTGTGTGTTGTCCACCTTCCTGAAATAATGATCAACAAGATCGAGGGGAGGATGATGTGCTTGATTAGCTTCATTAACAATGTAGACTCTATCTCTCTCTCCTCTCTTTCTTGTTTGTGACATTCTTCTATTTGTTCTCCCTATTCTTCTTTATGTTGTCCCTAATGTTGTCTACTTGAGGACAATGCAAGGAGTTGATATCTGTTTTGGTCTCTCCCATGTTGACTCAAAAGACACATGTGTTCACTTTTTCCATGGTGGTTTCCTCTCCTTGGAGGATGAGGATGATTCTATGTATTTATATACATGATAAACATGAGTTATCATAAAAAGCATACTGACTCCAAATTTAGGTGAAACCACCTCATTCTTTGTGTTTTGTGTTCATTATCCTTTGATATATTGAAGTAGTCACTGACTAGAAGGGACGTCAAAGAGATTAGTCTAGACCTGTCAGCAAGAGTAAACACAATAGAAACACAAGAACATGATGGAGGCAATGCAAAATAGTTGAATTATGCCATGAAAACTATTTACAACCAGCTGATAACAACCGGGTTATAGAAACTGGCTCACACGCCTGCTAAAACATGCTCAAAATACAAAACATGTCACAACTGGGACCTCAAATCTTAAGATCTATCTTCTATTCTTAGTCTAACTTCTTCATTACATTATAATGCTCATTAAAATGATTTATATGATCCAAGAGGATTCGGTCAGCCCAAAAAGGGATCAAAAACCCGAAGAACAAGACTTAACATGTAGAAACAACAAGGTCGGCCTCCACCAAAGAAATTCCTTTGAAAACTCAAAAGGATGAAGTGTATATCATGGGGAAAGGTCAACCACATGCTATGGAACATCAGAATCAATTCTTAAGGCTCCACAAACTATGAAAGGGGATCTGGTAGATCACCAATGCAAATAGGTCCAGGCAACTGGTAATAGAAAACTGTATCAGAAACTAGTAGCGATAACTTGTCGGAAAATGATCCAAATGCTCCATGGTTTGGGAATAAGGAAGATGATCAAGTCTTCAATTAAAATCCAACTCCACAGGTTCTGGTGATCCAAATCCAGGACACAAAAAGAAATGTTGAAACTGCAAACAAAAAGAAAAACATAAAGGAAATATTTTTGGTTGATGCCAAATTGTTGTGAATTGGGGATGCTCCTGCATCAGACATCCGGGGTTGTTGAAAAAAAATTGAGTCTCTCACTTTCCTAAGGTTAGAGGAAAACCAAGGTGGTCTACGTTTTCTTGAGAAATACAAGATGAATCTTCAATTGGTCTTTCCTTCCACTTCACAAGATACTCCTTATACTGACTGCTTTGGGTCATGTACACCCAATCCTACTATCCAAAAGGTATTCAATCTGATCTGGTTACTTCAAGGGCAACTGTTTCTCCAAGTCTACAATATTGTCTTCACTGAATTATGGTTCATGATATTGATGAAGATATGCAATGTTAAACACAGGTGATATACTCGGTCTATCCAATAACTCCACTTCATATGCATTCCCAAAACTGAACTTCCTCAAGATCCTGCAAGGTCCAAACTTTCTCATCTACAATTTGTTATAAGTTCCAACTAGGAATCTTTCTTTTCTCAGATACACCATCACTTCATCACCAACTCTAAATTACTTTTGTCTCCTCTTCTCATCTTCCCTCTCCTTATACTTCCTATTCATGTCCTCCAAATGTTGCTTAACTTGAATATGTAAGTCCTTCATGTGATCTACAAATTCTTCTACTTCTAAAGTTCTCCAGTCTTCACTGCTAATATCTATTAATTCTGATATACCTCTAGTGTGTGCTTTGGTAACAATCTCAACAAATGCTCTTCTGGTACTCCTTCTTACTAAATTATTGTAGGCAAACTTTGCTTGTGCAAGAATGAAATCCCAACTTTTGGTTTTATCTCCAACTAAACATCTCAACAAATATCCCAAGCTCTGGTTAACTACCATTATCTTTCCATCAGTCTGTGGATGAAAAGTAGAACTGAACTTCAAATCTATTTTCATCTTCTTCCAAAGTGTTCTCCAAAAATAGCCAACAAACTTAGTGTCTCTGTCTGAAACTATGCTCTTAGGTAATCCATGCAATCTCACTACTTCCTTGAAAAATAGGTCTGCTACATGTAATGCATCTAATGTCTTCTTACAAGGTATGAAATGAGCCATCTTCAAGAATCTATCCACTACCACAAATATAGAATCATTCCCTCTCAATGTTTTAGGCAATCCAAGTATGAAATTCATGCTTATATCCTCCCAAGGTCTTATCGGTACTATCAAAGGTTTATACAATCCCACATTCTGACTACTACCCTTTGTAACTTGACAAACTCTACAACTTTGCACATATTTCCTAACATCCTTATGAATCTAGGGCCAAAAGTAATGCTCACTCGCTGATGCTACTATTTTGTCAATACCAAAATGTCCGACTAATCCTCTACTGTGTTTCTCCTTTATCAGATTCTCCCTCATAGAACTCTTAGGTATGCACAACTAAACTCCTATGAATAACATTCCATCCTGAATGAAGTAATCCAACCACTTGCTTCTATCTACCGTAATGGGTTCTCTACATGCTCTCCAAGGTTTTGCAAAATCCAGGTCATCATCATACAAGGTCTTCAATTCCTCAAATCCTAATACTGTTACTCTCATCTCTGTCAGTAAATTCCTTCTCCTACTCAGTGCACCAACAACTTTGTTAGATTTCTCACTTCTATGCTTCACCAAAAAGGTTTAACTCTACAAAAATTCTACCCCTCATATGTCTTTGATTCAACTTACTCTGACTATTCAAATACTGCAAAGCTTGATGATCCGTATACAACACAAACTCCTTAAGCAACATGTAATGTCTCTACTTCTTCAAGGCTTGAACTATGGCATAAAACTCCTGATCATACACTGAATATCTCCTTCGGGCATCATTCAATTTCTCACTAAAATAAGATAGTGCTCTCCCTTCCTGAATCAAGACTGCTCCTATTGGTGTTCCACTTGCATCATAATCCACTTTAAATACTTTATTGAAATTGGGTAACGGTAACATGGGCTGCTCATCCACTTTCTGTTTCAACAACTCAAAACTTTTATTTTCTCCAATGGTCCACTTGAATTCATTCCGATCTCCCCTCATGGTCTCAGTCATAGGGTTACAAACTAAACTAAAATTTCTGATGAACTTCCTATAGAAACTAACCAATCCATGAAATGATCTTACCTCTCCAATTCTTTCCGGTGTAGGCCACTCAATAATTTATTTTAGTTTCTCAGGGTCCATCTTCAAACCATCCTCAAATATCACAAATCCCAAATAGACTAATTCATCTTTCATGAAAGTACACTTAAGATTTATCAACAACTTTTCTTCTCTCAACCTCTCCAAAACTTGTTTCAAATGTAACAAATTCTCATCTTTTATCTTACTGAAAATCAGAATGTCATCCAAATATACAATAATAAACTTACCCAAGAATTTCTTCAATACCTCATTCATTAGCCTCATGAAAGTACTCAGTGCATTAGTTAACCCAAAATGCATCACCAACCATCCATACAGTCCTTCATTTGTCTTGAATGTTGTCTTCCACTCATCTCCTTCTCTTATCCTAATATGATGGTATCCACTCTTCAAATCTATCTTTGTAAAGTATTTGGCTCCACTCAAACAGTCTATTATGGCATCCATCCTAGGCAAAGGAAACCAATATTTCACTATGATCTTGTTTATTGCTCTGGAATCGGTACACATTCTCCACTCTCCATTCTTCTTAGGTGCTAATACTACTAGTACTGCACAAGGGCTCAGACTTTCTCTGATCAAACCTTTCTTCAACAACTCCTGCACTTGTCTATTCATCTCTTTATTCTATGTCAGTGTCATCCTATGTGCAACTTTGTTAGGTAAACTAGCTCCGAGAACTAGGTCCATGCAATGACTGATACTTCTCATAGGTGGTAATCCATCAAGCACATTATCTGAAATGATGTCTTCATATTGTGTCAAAAAATATTTTATCTCTTCCGGTTGTTCCTTTTCATGCTCTGGATTCTCAGTCTTCTTAGGAACTAAGGCAATTACACATTCTCATGTCTCAATCCATCCAGGAATTTCCTTCCATCCACCAAAGGGATTCTAGCATTCGTACAAAATTCATTCTTTAAAGGTTCCTCCAAGGGCAACAAGGTTTTCTTCATCCCATTGGCCACAATAATGTATGTATTCTTCCTCCCATCATGTATTGCATGTCTATGAAACTATCAAGGTCTACCCAACAAAAGATGACAAATATCCATAGGCATAATATCACACAAGATTTCATCATGATAATTCCCAATTTTTAATTTCACCAAACATTGTTCACTTACTAACAACTTATGCTCATCCTGAATCCATGCTATCTGATAAGGCTTAGAGGGTTTTGAACCTTTTCAAATTCAAATTATTCACCATCTCTTTTGAAACAAGATTATTTGAACTACCACTATCAATAACAACTTTACAGCACTTGCCGGAGACCTTACATCTAGTCTTGAACAAATTCTTCCTCTACAAGGGCTCTTTATCTCTCCCGGTATGACACAAAGCTCTTCTCATCATCAAAAGTTCTCCATCTTTTGATTTATTATCTGATCCGATGGGTTTTTCCTCCACCAATGTTTCTCTTCTGGTACTATCTGTCTTCTTACACTTGAAAGCGTGATATCCTTATCCCCCACACTTATAGTAAGTTCCTCTAAACACTCTCCTATCTTGTCTTCCAAAATTCTCATTTTGGTAGTCATCTGATTCTCTCCTCTAGTAGAAATTTCTATCATCTTTCTGGTATGAATTACCTTCTTTGTTCACTTATTTTTCCTTGTTCTCATCTGTACAGGTTCCTATACCTCCGGTATATCCTCTTACTCCTTGAAATATTCCTCTGGAAAACCTTCCACCTCTGCCTTTGCTCATGTCTTTTGTTTAGTTTCTCTTCTTCCTTCAGGGCATACTGGTAAACCTCTTCAACACTTTGTAATTTGATAAAACTGAGTGAAATATTGTATAGCCACCTATAATTCATTTAAATATCTTGCAATGTGTTCAACTTCATCATCAACATGTTCGAATCTGATATTCAACTTGTAAAATGCGTCAGTGTATTCCTTCACAGTAGATTCTTTCTGTCTCAAATTCTACAACTTCCAAAATAGATTCACTTGATAATCAGCTGGCATAAATTTTGATTTCAACTTCACAATCATGCGATCCTATGTCTTGATCTTTTGTTTACCTCTTGTATGTCTATCAACCTGCAAATTATCCCACCAAAGAGATGCATGACCTTTCAACTGGGTACAGGCATTTTCACCTTCCTTTCTTCTACAGTATTTTCAAAATAGAAAAATATTCTGCAAAAACATGCTCAAAATACATAACAGATCACAACTGGGACCTCAAATCTTAAGATCTATCTTCTATGCTCAGTCTAACTTCTTTATTACACTCTAATGCTCAATTACAATTATTTATATGATCCAAGAGGATCTAGTCAGTCTAAAAAGGGATAAAAAACCCAAAGAAAAAGACCTAACATGTAGAAACAATAAGGTCGGCCTCCACCAAAGAAATTCCTCTAGAAAATCCAAAGGATGAAGTGTAGATCATAGGGAAAGGTTTGCCACATGTTAAGGAACATCATAATCAATGTTCAAGGCTTCGCAAGCTACGGAAGGGGATCCACTAGATCACTAATGCAAATAGGTCCAGGCAATCGGTAACAAAAAACTGTCTCAAAAACTGATAGCAATAACTTGCTGGAAAATGATCCAAATGCTCCATCATTTGGGAATAACGAAGATGATCAAGTCTTCAAGTAAAATCCAACTCCATAGGTTCCGGTGAGCCAAATCTGGGACACACAAAAAGAAATGCTGAAATTGCAAACATAAAGAAAAATAGGAAGGAAATATATTTGGTTGATGCAAGATTGCTATGAACTGGGGATGCTCCTGCATCATTTATCCTCTCTTGGGGGCTAAATTATTGTGATAACGTGCTTGTATCCTTTGGATGTATCCTACCTTAAAGAAATTACTCCCGATAAGGCATACGCAATCACTTTAATGTGAGGGAATACACTTCGCTCATAATTCTCTCTTTTGATACTTAAAGTTACTTAGGAAACTTTGTCTTTGCTTTGTAATTTTTGGTATTTTTTTCTTGACTCACAGTAAGAGAACCTTACTAGTTGTAGTCATGGTTCTCTCTCTCTCATGATCTTCCTTTTTACCTTATCATTGAAGTCATAAGATCTTAAATTCCATTGGGGGCTTGGTGAATCTTGCCTCTTTGATGTGGTGAAATTCTTTGAATCTGAATTCCTTGTACTTTACCAACAGTATTTGTGTAAGCTCATACTCCCGCTAAAGTGGAGGCTAAATGTAACATCCTAAAATTACACCCCTTGCAATTTTTGATTCATGCACATAAAAACTACATTACAATTCAACCCTGAACTCTTCCTGCACCTTGATCCTGCCCCAAAATAGGGAAGGATTAGGGTTGGTGCCCTAGAATCTACTAGAACTAGGGCATGACACCTTGGGATCCACCTATTTGGGACATATTTTGGGGTCCCTCCCTTGTGCTCATCTCAAATTAGAATGGAAAAATCCCCCCTATGTCGGTCTAAGTTAGAAAATCAGTCAATTAAACCCACTCACAAGTATATAAGTGGGATTTCCCCTCTCATTTGAACATACATAACATTCAATCAAGCATCTAAGCATCCAAGAGATCAAGCATTCAAGCATTCAAGCATTCAAGAGAAATTGAGCATTTTTTGTCTTCCTTCAAGCTTTGGAGTAGCAATAGAGACAAGATTTCATGCATTGAAGAGGAGATCAATATTCTACTTCATGAAACCCTAATTCCATGTGGAGGCAAGCAAAACTTCACAAGGAGGTATAATCATTTCTATTTAACTCAATTCAACATCCCCTCAAAGAAGAGTATTTCTACTTTCAGTCATTTCATTTACATTATTTCAACCACTTGGTTAATTCCAAAATCGAGGTTTGATTTGAAGACAAACCCCTATTCCCAAAATATTTCCCTTTCTTTCTGTGTGCGGGAAAAAAGTGTGTAGTTGTACTTTTGTAATTAAGCTTTATTTGCAAAGATGGGATAACCCTTTTCGATGCGCAAAATGTTCAAGGATCGATAGGAGGGCGCCCCCATCCGGACACATGGTCCCTACAATTTTTGCCAAATTTCACAGAGCAGCTCTGAATCATTTCAAACTTCTCAGATCCAAGTGCACAGATGAATCCTGAATTTGTAGCTCACTATTTTCGCATACTTTGTCTCCATTTTTAGCACTTTGTCTTAATTCAATCAATCAACTTACAAAAGAGGGTTAATTTCATTCTAATCTGCTTAGTATTTAATCCTTGTATCCTCTAGGATTGGATCTAGTACATTCATCCCCCTCTTTTGAATTTAAAGTCTTCCCAAGTGAAAGTTGAACCTTGGTTAAGTTCCCATCTTTCTTCCATATGGAGAATTGGCTAAGGTTCCCAATTTTCCACTTTACAGGGTTCAACACACTATAGGATGTATGGGAGAGAATGGGTCAGGAAGCCAAGGGTTTGATCAGACTTTGTCTAGCTAATTTTGCGCTCTTCAATGTCCATGAAGAGAAGACTGCAACTGAGATTTGGAAGAAGTTGGGTGATATTGATTTTAAGGAAAATCAACCAAATCCATCTAACAATTAAAGAACTCAAAGTGCACATCATGAGCTCCCAAAAGCTAAAATAACCATGATCCTCAACTAAGAAGACACACTTTCATAACAAATAAATAATCCAATCAAATCATCACCAATTAAAGCACCTTTAAATCCAATCATGTGATTCCAAAGTCCCTAAACATAAGGAATATCTATGATATCATGATAACCTCCCTAAAATACACATCTAACTTTGAATGTGTCCAACCTGTAAGCATCACATTGTCAAGACTATAGTTTCTCCACCATGATTGTACTTGGTAACAACATATCTCATCCTCAACATGACAACAAAATTAGCAAACTATGTGACTAAACCAAGCCACCACATTGAATATGCATCAACAATGGAAGGTTTACGGGCATAGACAACCCATATCCAAGTTGTAAATACAATCCTATAAGTCTATACTACCTACAACACCGCACAATTTGTAGAGACAACAATGCAACATACATACCTAAACAAAATACTGATAACCATGTCAACATGAGAGAAATCTAAGATACAATACTAAGTGTACAATGACATAAATTCCAAATATTCAATATGTAACATGTCATAAAATCACAATATCACCATAGTCAAAGGAATCCATAAACAAATTAGATCAATATAAATCATGTAAAACTTGCTTCAAACATGATCCACTATGTAGTGCTCTTAACAAACTTTTTGTCAATTGTTCGAAGTCCAAAAGCTGACTCCATATGCTTAAGTTATGACCTGTCAAATTTAAAAGGGAACTAGTGACTTCTAGCTAGTATCTTACTACCCAAACAACAAAATTTAGAAAAAATAATTACACATACATAGTGCACCAAGTTACCTTTCCAATGACTATAAGATGTCAAAAAATTGACACCATACGCCCAAGTTATGTTCTGTGGGAAAAAAGTTGCTTATTAGGCTATACTTGCAATAATATGGACCCTAAGAAAATATTTCTCCAATATGCCATAATATGAATTTTGAAGTTTTTTAAAATAAAATATATCAAGTTGGTCCAAAACTTGGGCCCGACCACACTATAGAACCTGGCAAATTAAATTTTATTCTTTGGCCACAATAATTTTTATTGGGTGACAAAAGTTTTTACTAAAAAACATTATAAAAAAATAAAATGGCCAAAAGTTTTAATAAAGTTTAAAAACATTTATTATAAATTATTTTGGTTTTTAAAGTTCTTTAAACACTGGTTGGTAGTGGGACCCCAATCGATGTGTGACCGACATCGATGGACCTAGCCTTGCTGCCTCAACAACCCACAGATAGGGGGCAGTATTGCGATACTGTTGCCATAGTATGCAGTACTACTCCATGCAATAAGGGGCTCGTGGAGTAGGGTCAAATCCCCCTAAAAAATAATTATTTTGTAATGATTATCACATTGAAGTGTCTATGTTAGGGAAAGGAAGGGAAAGCTTTGTGACCTCTCATGGGGAAGAAAGATGAAGGATATGACAGATTTGTGACCTCTCACGAGAAAGAGAGATGAGTAAATGGGTACTGGAATTCTAGAAGAAGTGTACTAAATGGTCTGTAAGACTAGATGGATTGAACTATTGCGTAGTGAGTTGCAAAGAGTTGGATTTTGCCACATTAAGTTATCTTGTACTAGCAAGACCACGTTGAGTTGCAAAGGTTCAATTTTGAAATATTCAAGACAAATTATGAATCTCAGCATCAAGGGGGGGAGTGTGTTGATAGGTGATGCTCAAGTCTTACCGTCGTTCAACTGAATATTATTATCATGCACTGCCATGCTACAATTCTAATTTTAGACTGTTAGTTTAGAGTTTAGTTTCCTTTTTATTCGGTTTAACTAAAAATTAACATAGCTTTGTTTTCATCGTTATTTTGTCTTCTTCAAGTCATGAATAATAAATTCTTTGTTTTGGGTTGTGCATGCCCTATTTTTAGGAGCTATAAATTGAGGCTACAACCTCTATAAAAACTGCCAATTATAATGTTTTGAATGTGGCTTGCAAAAATGTAATCAACTTCCCAAAGTTGAATACAAGAATTCCTTTCATGTGTTTAAATAATCCTCAATTTTCTCCTCTATTTTTCCATAGTTGTGTTTACTATTGCAATATAAAATCTACAGGGTGGATTGAGCTTCCTTGATGTGCAATTTGTAGACCCTCTCATGCAACCTTTAGATTTGCAGATGTTGTAGATGAAAGCCACCAAGCTATCACGTCTTTGGGTTGCTTAAGTTAAGCTCCCTGTTTACTTAAGTCATGGAAATTTCTAATCGCAAGTTACATTTTAGAGCAAGTTGTAATTGAAATCAAGCGGCTAGTGTAGCAAGGTTTGTACCACCATACACATGGCCCTCCTATACAAGTTGCTAACACTATTCACATGTTCTAGGGAATCACCATATTTTTGAGTTGCTAGATGACTTATGAGCATCATTTTAAAAATAGGCAGCAGTTATTCTTGTAGAATTTAGCAGTTGTGGCTGCATAGCACAGGATAGATCTAGTTAAGAAAAAAGAAAGACAAACTTGAGATCCAATGGACAGAAGATAAAACAGAGCAAGGAAGGAAATGAATTTTATTAACATATTATGTCTTTTACATTATGCAAAGGCATGCATTTATATAATAGTAACCACCGCATGATCACATAATATATGGTGGAAACAAAGGCATAACAACCATATCAAACTTAGCGGTGAAAGGGGCGAAGATAACAAGTGTAGTTCTCTGTAGTTAACTTGCATGCAAGCATGCAATCCGCAGATCATAGAGATGATTGTGTTGCATGACTGACTGTTTTGCATGTGCTAACACCCCCCCTTAAGTCTAACTAAGGAGAGATAAACCTAATGAAAGGAAAGAGGGAAGAGGGAAAACCCAATGGGAACAAAACTCCCCCCAAAATAAACACTAACTCTACATGACACTTAATATGCTACAATGTCTTGCAACCAAAGAAGGTCTTGCAAAAAGTGGCTATTTGTGCCTTCACAAAGAAGAGAAAGAATGTTAATACACAATGTAGCAAAGTGAATGCTGTAGTAGGTTCCCTAGCAACAAATGATGCCTCTTCCTTTTGGAAGATAGAAACCTTGAGTTGTCAAACTGCCGAATTCCCACTCAAGAGAAATGTATGAAGGAATCAAGATGAATGGTTTTGAAAAATACCTATGTTTCTCCAACCCGATGGTGAACTGCAACTCTACCATACAAGATTCCAGAACAGTGACCACTGAAGTGTGAGATTTGTTCAGATATGAATCAGGATGTGTCAAGATAGTAGCATGGAGTGGTTGAGAGGAAACAAGAGAATCCAAACCAAAAGAAGATGCAACTTGATGCGAGCCCACGTCAGAGAGAGGACATGTGTCCTCAAAATTGTCATCATGATCAGAGAGAGATTCAACAAACAAATGATAAATGTCTGATAGGATGATAGCTCGCTCATCAAGAGGACAAGAGTGAATCTGCTGAAGAGAATCTGAAGTAGCATTCAAAGAAGCCAAGATCTCTATCAAACTCGCAGGTGAAGGTGAAGGTACATCAGCTATTTTTGTAGGTGGAGAAGGAGTAGCTTGCAATTTTGATGCATTCCCAAAAAAGAGTAAAAAGGCATTATGTGAGAAATGGGGACACCATTCATGCCCATGTTGATTGCTCCCACAATACATGCATTTGCAATCCTTATATATATACATCATTCACTCCTTAAAAATATCTCCAAAAAGATACAAAAACAAAACCTTCAATACAATGGTTATTCCAATCTAAAATGACTCTATCTTTAGTACCTGCAAATAAAAGTGTTTAGCTTTTTCTTCCAAGCAACCTTGCTCTGATACCATGTAGAATTTAGCAGTTGTGGCTGCATAGCACAGGATAGATCTAGCTAAGAAAAAAGAAAGACAAACTTGCAGATCCAATGGATAGAAGATAAAACAGAGCAGCTGAGAAAGGAAAGGAATTATATTAACCCATTATGTCTTTTACATTATGCAAAGGCATGCATTTATACAATAGTAACCACCGCATGATCACATAATATATGGTGGAAACAAAGGCATAACAACCATATCAAACTTAGTGGTGAAAGGGGCGAAGATAACAAGTGTAGTTCTCTATAGTTAACTTACATGCAAGCATGCAATCCACAGATCACAGAGATGATTGTGTTGCATGACTGACTATTTTGCATGTGCTAACAATTTTGATTTCAAAAATGTCAAATCATACATCATATTATTGACATAGTCATTGTTAATATCTGATTAACTTATATGTTATATATGTTATGCACACCTTACTGCCATTTTGAAACCAGAATAACTTATTCCATGTTACTATTTAAATTGATTGGGATAAATGCATCAATAGGATGGTTCTAACTTTTTGTACTTATAATGGTAGAACACCTATGTAAACATATTTCATTCCTAACTAGCTAACGTAAAAATATCACGTATTAATCACAGGCATTGATTTAGGCAACATGATTAATTGGACATACGTGAAAAACAAATGAAATATTCACAATCAAATTAGAAGAGGAAAATACCAAAACATAGAACACATGTATAAATCACATAAACCCAATGAAGATATTGTTGGAAAGTCTAAGAAAGACAAAAGTTAAATGGAGTATTCATGAAGAGATAAAGGATGAACTAGAACTAACTAAAACTATCTAAAGAAGAGTAACTCTCACATAATTATTAATTAAATCTAGCACAAAATTATTAAAATAATCTTATTATTAAACTTAAACCTTAATTTTTCCAATAGACCTAATAGATCTATGTTCTAAAATAGTCTTTGTAATTTCAAAAGACCTCTATATAAAAACACATTTGTAATGAGTTCTTCAACATTAGGAGTTCTAATTGATTAAGTGATCATGTAATCAATTGAAAAGAGTAATGTCAATGTTGTAAAATTCAAGTTGTACAAATTTGTTTAGAGAATCCTTAATGTAAGATTGTGTTGTAAGATTTAAGCAATATGTGTTTGTGCACGTACATTTTTGAATTTGTGAGTTGTTGGTGTTTTGAGTCTACGTATTCATTTATATCGTTCACCCCAACAAATATTAGATGAATAGAGAAAGGAATTCAAGATAGTTGGGGAATGGTAAGTGAACTGTTATAATAGTTAATTAATCATGCTTTGGTGTATGAAGTTACAAGGTTTGGGTTCTCTCTCTTTTGCAGTGGTGGGTGTAACAATTATTGTATTAGATGTTTAGGTGGGGCCAAGGAGTCAAATAGAAATCATTCTTTCTTTTGATTAATGCTTATAGGAAAAAAAAGAAAAAAAAAGGGAAAACAAATTAAAAAAATTGGAGTATTTAATATATGTTTTTGATCTATTGTGTGAGTCATTGATTCAAAGTCATCAAGTATCTAATGATTACTTTGAAAAAATTGTGAACAATTGATTACAAAATTTTATGAATTGTTTTTTAATAAATTCAATATGAATTTTTTTGGCAAGTATTTGGGGATTAACTGAATCCACTAACTATGCTATAGACATCCAAAACATATAAAAGAAAGTTAAAATACTTATTCATGCATGTTATTTTTGTTTATTATTGCCAATCACATCCTAACTCATACAATGAAGCAATTATTTCTTTAATGTTGCAAAGAATAATCATAAAAATATCTTATTGGATGTTATATATCTCAAGAGTTACAAGAAAGTTGAATAGAAGAAACCACAAACCTTGCAAAACACCATTAGACTGAATTCTAAACACACAAAATTCACCTTTGTTTGGTTTGATTAAGAAAATTGAGACTCACCTTTGTTTTTGGACTCTTTCATTTGTTCTCATTCATAATGGTTTTCATAGGGTCTCATTTATGTATAGTTTAATGGGTAATAAAAAGTTTGGTTACATAGAAATGATTTATAAACAAGAAATTTTTAGTAGCTATATGCTAACATTTGGGTATTTTTGGTATCTATACAGGAATAGAATGTTGAACCAGTTATTCTGATATTATCAGAAAGATCAACTGTAACTAAAGATTAGAGCAGAGAAGCAGAAAGTCAAACGACTCCTAGGTATGTAAGGTTGAATCATTTAGAAGATCAGATAATTGGACAAGATGATGGTTGGCAACTGATGAGGTATGTTTAATTTCTCAAGTTGAACCGACATTAGTTATTGAAGCTTGTAAGTATGAATGCTAGATGAAAGCTATGGAAGATGAATTAGATCAAATAGAAAAGAACAATACTTGGACTTTGGTTCCCCGACCTAAAAATAAGAATTTAATTGGAACTAAATGGGTTTTTAGAAAAAAACTAAATGAGGATGGACAAGTTGTAAGAAACTAGGCTTGATTGGTCTACAAAGTATACTCTCAAAAGGAAGGAATTGATTATGTTGAATCCTTGCTTTGGTAGCTAGGATTTTCAGATATTTTCAAGGTTTTTCGAGTATGGTTTTTGGTTTATGAGGACTTTACACTATGAGCATATTCAAATCCAGATTGGGCAGGTGATGTTAATAACCAGATAGGCTCATCCAGTGGAGCATTCTTTCTTGGGAAGGAGTTGGTTTCATGGATCAGCAAGAAGTAGTCATGCATCTCTTTATCTACTACTAAAGCTTAGTATATTGCGACTAATTGCACTCAAGTTCTATGGATGAAGCAAATATTGGAGGATATACAAGTGAGTTGTAATGATCTGGTAGTTATTCACTATGATAACTCTACAACTATTGACATATGAAAGGATCTAATATTTCACCCCAAGACTAAGAAAATATCAATCAAGTATAACTTTTTGAAGGAAAAGGTGGAAGCAAATGAAGTCAGATTAGTTTGAGAAATCATTTGAGTATTTGAGAGACAGATTGGGAGTTTTTGCCCTTTCGGTAGAGACTTGAGTGTTGTGGATTGGCATAAGTCCGGTTACATTTACAAAGGTTTTATTCTTCTCGGATTGATGAGTTGGTGCTAGTACTTAGTGGGAGTAGTCAGCTGTGTGGTTCAGAGGCACTATAGTGTTTTTCTTTGGTGTTTATGTTAGATTTCTGCCATTGATGTCAAAGGGAGAGAGATATATATGTGAAAAGAAGAGCTTAACAATATATCAGTCTAAGGGGAAGATTGTTGGCACAAGAAGGAGAAACATAATTTCAGATTGGTTGTATCCCATTGGGGGAGTTTGGTTCAGGTCTATGGATGATTAATTAGTACAAAGAGATTTGGTTTAGAGCTTCATTTCTATATCTTTTTATGGGAGATTGTTGACTATCTTCCATAGGAGAAGACTTGTTTGGCATTTCTTGACACTTGGATGTTTTTCACATCTAATGTTTCCATCAATTCCAAATGGGGAGATTGTTGGCAATATGAAGGAATTGATTATGTGTTGCATTGATATTTTGTCATTGATGGAAACACCGACTGTTTTGGTTGTTTATCGGTTTCCAGTTGGTTTTGGTAGAGTGGTTAGATTATAATATTGATCTGGTATACTTCAGTATGCTTTGGTTGGTGGAATTTGTTTGGATTGGTTATTCCTGTGTTCTAATGTTTATCACATTCAGGTTGTATTTCCTTGATGATCGGATGCTATCTTATGTTCTAGTAAGCCTGCTTTGTCGATCCGATAAGGGTTTCACCAACAGAGATTTATTAAACATCTTTGATGTAATGGATAAGTAGTGTTGGTGCAACTTCTAGAAGGGACTCACGATGCTGATGGTGATTGTGTTCGTGCCTCGACTGATTGGTGTCAATACTTTGGCATGTGTGGATCTCCTTTAGGTTGGGTGCTATCTAGGTTATGGACTGGTTTTCATGTAATGTGTTGGTGGATCCTCTGATACACTTCCAAGATGTTTTATTGATTGGATGATGTTTGTTTGGCCACAGGCCGACATGTGTTATGATTTTATTTCAGGATTATTTAATGGATTTATTGAATTATCATTTGTGTGGCCGACCTAATTGGTTAGGTCCTGGGTTGGTATAAAGTGATGTAAGATCTCATTGTAGATCATATGTATGCATGTATGGGCAAGAAGCAAATAATGTAATAATAATTTGTGCAAAGGATTTGGTCGATCATAGGTGATCGAGTTGTCTTTATGTAAGAGGTTTTAGACCTCCGACATTGAGATTAACTAGAACTGTAATCTAGCACGTTTGATGCTATCACATACAGTTCTTCTTTCTGGATTGTTGTTTGAATATTATGAGGTGGTTAACCTCTCTGTAGTCAGTGAGACTCCATTGTGATGAGAAGTGCGCTCTAGGTAGTGTGCCTTCATGCATGTGGAGGCCCCTTATTGCAATATTTATTCATCTGATATGTGGATAGATATTGTGGGTCTCCAATCCCATCGTGGTTTTTCCTCCTTGAGGTTTTCCATTTATAAATATATGTTGTTATGGTGTTCATCTTTGTGGTTGCATTGTTGCTTATTTTTATATGCTTTTATGTTTACCGGTTGCTGAGTTGTCATATTAAAAAGGTTAAATTTCTCCATTCTGGTAGAACATTGATTCACCCCCCCTCTCAGTGTTCTTGGATTCCAACAGACGATTGGCTATTCAATATTAGATTATCAACAATAAATGAGGTATGATTGGGTTTTTTTGGATTCAAGGTAATTTAATATAGGGTTATTGTGAAGATAGCATATTATTACCCTGGGATGTTTTGTCATTGGGTTATTGTGACTAGTTTATAATGTTGTGGGTTATTTTGGATCAGTTGTTCTGAATAGATACCTATTTGCAACCCTTTTTCTACTCTTTTCCTTTTTTGATCATACATCCAGTACTATTGAACAAATATTCATAGCCTTTTCTACACATCTAACTAACACTTAACAAACTATGTCTTAATCCTTTAACATAATAAAAATCATTAGTTTTATGCTTACCATCAATAGAAACACTTCCAATACCACAGATAGTTGCACCATCTTCTCTGACAAATTTCACTGATCCACTATCATATCCCTTGAGATTAATAAATCTATCTTTGTCACTGGTTATATGGTTTGGACATTCAGAGTCAATGATCCATGTATTTGGTTCTATTTTTGCATGCAATGTAGTCTTTACTATTTTCTCCTCTTTCAGTTTCTCTAGTGCATTCTTTTTTTCTTCAGTTGCCAAAAATAAGGATTCCTCATTTGAGTCATCATCAAGTTCATCTTTAGATGATTTTTCTTCTATATAACATAAGCCTTTTTTCTCTCTTATGTTAAAGTTGCGTCTTCTAGTTTTATTTTTCTTCTCCTCATCATCTGATCTCTTATAGTCCTCCTTGTAAATGCAATGAGAATCATAATGTCCAATTCTACCACAAGAAAAAAAAATTAGAGGTAACTTACCTTTGTATCTTCCAATGCCTTACTACAATATTCTCACAAAATTTTCCTCTACTTCATCCATGTCTCTACTAAATTCCAAATCATCATGTCTTGAAACATTAAATGTTGTCTCTATTTTTTCTCTTTTCTCTTACTCCATTTCTGAAATTTCAAAGGCTGCTAAGGTATTGGTAGCTGATCAATGGTATACTTTCTTAAATCATTTCTTTCTTTAATTCCACACCTTGTTTCTTTATAAGATTTTGGCAGGTTCAACAAGATCTTTTGAATGATATCACCTTCATCCAAAATTCACTCTATGTATATAGTTATCAACACCTTCATCTTCGAGTAACTATTTTCATCATTAGACAAAGTATTGGAGTCCTTATATTTACTGACATTATCAACTTGTATAGGAATGATAAATGTTTCATCATTTGAATCATCACATTCTTCTTCTTTAGATTAATAATTACTTTCTTTGGAATAAAAATAACTTTTAGGCTTGTCCCATCTATTTTTATCATCTCCTCCTCTATTTATATCTTCTTTGAAAGTATATTTAGCTGCATATTAAGCAATTCTTCCACAATTAAAGCATTTGAAGCATAACTTACCTTTATATTTTTCTATGCCTTTCTTCAATATTCTTACAATGTTTTCTTCTACATTGTCAAATTCATCATCAGGATCAACATTGTCTTCCACTTTCTTACTAGCTTTGAATACAAATTCTTTCTTAGGATTATCCAATTCAAATTCTCTCATCTCAAAATTAGTAAGTGCACCATAGAGTCAATCTATTATATATTTGTCCAGATCCCTACTTTCCTCAATAGTAGACACCTTAGGAGTATAGGTTTTAATAGGAAGAGTTTTGAGTAACATCTTCACTACTTCATTGTCATCCAGTTTACCACTAATGCCTCAAATTTCATTTACCACTTCAATTACTTGATGTATGCAGATATCAATATTTTATTCTTCTGACATCGATAGGTTCTAAGAAAAAAATGAATTTATGCAACTTGACATGTTTTATTTTCTAATCTCCTTCATATATACTGCAAAGTTTCCCCCAAACATATTTTGGAAACTTGTAGTTCATCACCTTCAAGGGTTCTAAATCATCCAGAACACTTATGATTGCATTTCTTGTCTCTCCATTGTTCTCGTGCATTTTGATCTCATTTGAAGTAGATGGATTAGTAGAATGCAAAGTATAACCATATACAATAGAGTTGCACATACAAAACCCTATAGAAATCAAATATGATTCCATCCTTATCTTTTAGAAGGAGTGATATGTGACATCAATCTTAGGTATCTTGTAAGGTCCATCTTGTACCATCTTAAACCTTTCTCAATCAGTTAAGCCTCTTCTAGAGGAACTTGGATCTGATACTAATTGTCAAACTCACCCCAAGACTAAGACGAGGTTGGGAGAGGGGGCGACGACAGCCGGGAGGGGGAGAATCAATCTTAATTAAGAACTTAAACTTTATTCCACAAATCAATGTTAACTTATCCTTAATCTTATTAGCAGTAATTAAAGACAAAATAATGAAACACCAAGCACAAGAGAACACCCAATTTACATGGAAAAACTAAAGGGTAAAAGTACAAAAATGTGTCATGTTTCAGGCCAACTTATCAGCACAAACAAATTTAATTATTTATAATTAAAATTTAATTTAAGTCAAACATATGGTCTATATAGATTCATATTCATTATAACTAAGTTATATATGGGCCACAACTTTTCCAAGTGGAAGTGCCTACTAAATGTATATTTTATACCACTTTAGGTCCAATTACCAAATTTATTTTTTTTAAACTCAATGTTTATGCTAGATATTGTTGAGAAGTTTGTTGGAATGATGTGTTGTCATTGGTGTCAAGATATTCCTTTGTGTGTTCTAGTGTTGCAGTCAGATTAAGTGAGTTGCTTTGGCAAATGTGTTTCAGATGAGTTGTTGTGGATTAAAGGGTTTTGAGATAAGTCTCTCTTGTTGATTCATATCAAGTTTTAGAGGTTCACATGAAGATTTGATCAGGTTATGAGATTTGGTATTGTGGTTGTTTTTTCAGTTATTCTGTGTTCTGGATTTTGCTCCACATTGCAATATCTTGGTTTGTAGATTTGATAGAGTGTTTGGGAAATTTTGGTGTGTCCTCATTTCAGATGGTTCATGATTTGGAGGTCTGCACATGAATCTTTTAGTTTGACAGTCAGTTCAATTAGTGTTCTTGAAGTTTGATATAATGGTGATGAAGAATTCTAGTAAGTGGTGTTGGTGTGGATTGTTAAATTTAGTTGTAAATTTACCCAAGATCAATGTGATTGAAGGAAAGCAAGACAAGAATCCAAAGATGAACAAAACTTAGCACTCTCATAGCACTGAACTAGACTCACAATTTGAGCTAGTGTTTTGATACTTATTACTTAGCATAGGGAGAGGTGAGGGTTGTATATATTGCAAAATATGAGCATATAAAACCAAGAGGAATAATAACTCCTTGTAGCCCAAAATAGGAGGGAATTTTACCTACTTGGTAAATGCCAAATACATGGTTATGCAAACTCAGGTGAAGGCAAGAAATGTTTATGGGGAGGTGGAAAATAAATCCAAAAGAGGGTGTGAAATTAAACCACTCAAATGTGGGTGTGAATGTAGGATTCTGCCACATGTCCTCACCCTAACCATTATATTATAACATAAGGAAGCTTAATAATGTGTAGGAAAAATAAATATTCCCTAACATAAGATAAAATAAATACCTACACTAACACGAATGTTGTTGTGGTAATTTATGATGCTTGTGGATGTTTCTAGATCATTTCCTATTTGCATTGATCGTTGTGCTCATTATTGATGATTTTCCTTGATCTAGTGGTGTTCTTCATGTTCTTAGTTGACATGTTGATTGTAGCATGTTGTCGATGTTCGAGGCATAATTATTGGAGGTGTTTCATGTTTGAGGTGGTGATTTAGGTCCATACTATATCTTAGCTGATATTGTTTTGCTCTGCATATAATGTTGTAGAGTGTATGGTTATATCTTTTTAATTTTTGATGTGTGTTGATCCAACCTTGAAAGATAGCTTGATGACATGTATAAATAAATATAATACTCATGTGAGAAAGGTATTTGTGTGTGTCAATAATCCATTAATCATTCAACAGTAGATAATAAGTGTGAAGAAGTGCAAAAGGGCAGAGTATGTGATATGTGCTTAACCAAAACTATAACCAATAATGAGAAGATGCTATTTTTTTAGTTCATGATCTTCTAGATGTAATTTCAATATGTTTCTAAGATAATGAGTCTTCCCAAGGGTTGTAGCCCTCTTTGTTATGCATTTTGAGAAGAGAGCTCTAGGGAGTGTGCCTGAATGCATGTGCATTCCCCATTGTAATATTTCATATACTTCTAACAATTAGTTATCCATGTGCATTTCCCATTGTAATTTGCTACAAACAAGTACTTATCCAGCCTATCATACCAAGCCCTGGGGGCTTACTTAATTCCATACAATGTCTTCTTTAATTTGCAAACTATATTTGAAATTTTTGATAACCTAAACCTATCTAATTGTTTAATATAAACTTCTTGTTCAAGCTCCCCATTTAAAAAGGCTAATTTGAAATCCATCCAATACACATTAAAAAAATTATAAACATAAAATGCAAGAAACATTCTTATGGTTTCCATCCTAGCTACTGGAGCAAATGTCTCCTCAAAATCTATACCTTCTACTTGTGAATAACCTTTACATACTAGTCTTGACTTGTTCCTTTTGACTTGTCCATTCTCATTTAACTTATTTTGAAACACCCACTTAGTTCCTATCACATTTGTCTCCACTAGTCTAGGTAATAGTTACCATGTTTGATTATTCTCTATTTGATTCAGTTACTCTTCCATTTTCTTTATCCAACTTTCATCTTTCCTTGCTTCCTCATAAGACTTCAGTTCCACCTAAGATAAGAAACAATAATTTTCCTACTCATTGACTTCAACAACTTTCATTCTATTCTAAACACCTTTATTTTTCTCTCTAATGATCAAAAATTTTGAGTGGTTCTTTCACACATACTGAGTTGGTTTTTTGAGTACTTGATTAGGTTCTTCTTCTTCAACACTTGTCTCTTCTTTGTCTTTAACTTTTAGATCATTCTTCTCTTCTCTAACAATCAGAACAACTTCAACTTTAGTCTTAGAATCAAATTCTAGAGAAGTCTAACTCCATTCTTCACACACTTTTACATTTGTCCTTTCTACCATCTTGTTCAGTCTTTTGTTGAAACATTAGTAATATTTTCTATTTGTAATATATCCCTAAAATATACCTTCATCTACTCTAGCATCAAACTTTCCTAGGTCTTCTTCATCTCACTTCATATAGCACTTGCTTACAAATATTTAAAATACTTCATAGTGGGAGGTTTATCATTCCAAAGCTCATAGGGTTTCTTAGTATGATTTACTCTCACTTATACCTTATTAAGAATGTAAACAATAGTCTGCACAACTCCTTTCCAATATACATTAGCTAGTCTAGCATCTTTAAACATAGTTCTAGCCATCTCAATAACAGTCATATTCTTTCTTTCTACAACTCCATTCTATTGTGGGGTCATTATAGCAGAAAATAGCCTTCTAATACCATGTTCCTCAAAAAAATTGCCAAACTTACTTGAAGTAAAATCTCCTCCTCTATTAGATCTCAAACATTTGATCCTAGCATCTACTTGATTCTCAACCATTGATTTGAACACTTTAAACCTTTCAAAAACATCAAAATTTTCCTTTAAGAATGTAACCCATATCATCCTAAAGAAATCTTCAATAAGAAACATAAAGTACCTTTCTTCGTTGAGTCCTCTTGTCCTAGTGGGTCCACAAAGGCATGTGTGAACCAACTCCAAAGGTTTTGAAGTAGAATATTCTTTCTTCTTGAACCTCCTTTTCATCTATTTTCCTAGTTTAGATTTCGTGCACACATCATTCGTAGGTTTGATGATCCTTGATAAATCTCTCACATATTTAGTAGTACTAATCTTCATAATATTATCAAAATTGATATGTCCCATTCTCTTGTGCTATATCCAACATTCATTATTATGTTCTAATAAACAATTTCCCCCACTCTTGTCTTTCATATAGTATAAATTTTCATTTGTTCTAACATCATTTGCAACCAATCTTCTAGAATAACCTTTTTTTAATCACACATCTAGACTCTTTCAATATAACCTCATAACCTTTATTGCACATCTGACTTACACTTCAACAAATTATGTCTTAAACCTTTGACATAGTTGTAACGTCCTAAAATTGTACCCCTTGCAATTTTTGACTACATTTTGGTCTTCGCCTTAGCGTTTGTGCCCCTCAGCTTGATCGAAGACCTGATTATGCTCACACATATCAAAAACTTCATGCAACTCAATAATTCACCCTTCCTACACCTTGATCCTACTCCAAAATTAGGGCAGGACCAGAGCATGGCACCCTAGTCCTCCTTAATGGGGACCTATCTTGGACCCCTCTCCTTGACCTATCTCAAATTCGCAATGGGAAAATCCCCCCTATGTCAGTTCATGTCAGAAAATTAGTAAATTAATCCTACGGGCAAGTATATAAGAGGTAGTTCCCCTCTCATTTTCCATAACATGAGAATCATCTATCTATCATGCACACACAAGAGATCAAGAATTAAAGCATTCAAGAGCAATTAAGTATTTTCATTCTTCCTTCAAGATTTGGAGCAGCAATAGAGTCAATATTTCAAGCATTGAAGAGGAGATCATCATTCTACTTTATGAAATCATAATTCCATGTGGAGGCAAGAAAAACTTTACAAGGAGGTATAAGCATTTCATTTTCATGAAATTCAATATCCCCTCAAAGAGGAGGATTTTTACTTTCAGTAATTTCAATTACATTACTTCAACCACTTGGTTAATTCCAAAACTGGGGTGTGTCCTGAAGGAAAAACCCTATTCCCAACATATTTCCCTTTCCCTTTGTGTGTAGAAAGTAGGTGCACAACTGTACTTCTATAATTAAGCTTTATTTATAGAGATAGAAAAACCCTTTTCGGTGCACGGAACATTCGGAGGACCGAGAGGAGGGTGACCTGGTCTGGACACACAGTCCCCACAACTTTTGGAAAATTTTGTAGAGTAGCTCTGAATCATCTCAAACTTCTCAGATCCAAGTGCATGACTGAATCCTGAATCTATAGCTCATTGTTTCCTCATACTTTGTCTTCATTTCTAGCACCTAGTCTTAATTCAACTAGTCAACTTTCAAAAGAGGGTCAGTTACATTCTAATCACAACCAATCTACTTAGTATTTAGTCCTCACATCATTTACGATTGGATCTAGTAGTTTCATCCCCCTCTTTTGAATGTAAAGTCTACCTCAAGCAAAAATTGAGCTTAGATCCTCCTTTCCCCGTGATGGATTTGATAAGCTCCCAATTTTCCACTTTACATTTTGGTGAACCCAGTCCATGACACCCTTAATTCTAATTTTTTATTTTCAGATGTGAGTGTATTCAATTTAAAATTCAAATTTTCAATTACAAGTTTAATTTCCTTGCAATTTTAAAAAATTAAGAGGTTAAATTCACAAAAACCCTAATTTTTAGATTCAAGATTGAGCTTGTCATTTGTCTAAATTGGATTAATTGTTTTAGATCTTATAACTCTTCAATTTTACAATTCAAGTTTTCATTTGCAAGTTCAAATTTCAAAAAAAAAAAAAATTAAAAATTAAGTGGTTAAATCACAAAGCCCTTAATTTAAAAATTGAACTTGTGGATTGTGTAGATCTTGAATGAATTTGAGTCTTTGATTAAATTTCACAATTTACTTTCCCTCCTTGCAACATTCAAATTTTTAAATTTAAAAAAATTAAACGGTTTATGCAACAAACCCTAAATTTTAAAATTAAATTAATGTTGTGTGAATTCAAATTTTTATTTAAGCATTTAATTGACCCAATTAAATCTAAAGCCTCTTGTCTTACTTCTAAACATCATAAAAGTTGGCCCTTAAGTGTGCCCTTTATGTTGTTCTTTCAATTAATCATTTTATCAAACATCCTAAGTGTGTCCTATTTTGACCTTTAAGGCTTACTTTCGCATATCTTGACATCTCCAATTCCCATATCCTTCTGGAATTCGCATTAAAATTATAATATCTTTCATCCTTGAAAATTTGATAAAAAGTTGGTCAGACTGTGTGTTCGGACCAAGTCACTACCTACTTGGTCTCGACTTTTTATCCTCAAATTTTGGGACCTTGTTTTGACTATATTTTACTGCACAATTCCTGAGATTTATGAAATTTTATTGATTTTAGGTCACTGTAAGGTCGAAAACAAATTTGAATTTCAACATTTCAATTTTTTATTTTCAAAATTAAGTGGTTAATTACATATACACTAATTTTTAAAATTAAAGTGATTCCTTCAATACTTCAACATTCCAAAAATTTCAAATCTTAAAATTAAGAGGTTAGATTTGGAAAACCCTAGTTTTAAATTTAATCTTCCCCCCTTTAAAATTTTTAAAATTAAGAGGTCATTTTCAGCCCTAATTTTGAATTTCTACCTTCTAAGGGATAATTTCAAATTTAAATTAAGAGGTTATTTTGGCAAAGCCCTAATTTTAAATTTTAAATTCCTAGGAAATTGCATTATTCTTTCAATCATTTTGCATTCAAATTTCAAATTTACCTCCCTTAGTGCATGAATTTTACTACTCTTAGTCCTACCTATAGTATCCTCATTAGAAGAAGTTATAGAATTAAGACTGCCCAAGGTTTAATTATCGAGGAGATGGATCCTAATTTGGCTAGCCTTTTCAATGAGGATATTGGCGATTCTTCCAATCCTACAGATATTCCCATTTATCCTCTTGATAATTCTCATGATGTGAAGGAATCACTAACTAGGGTATCCATTGATCAATTGTTGAAGATGAACAATCAATTTGACAATCTTCAATAATTGATGAGTCAAGAATACTCAGAAAGTGAATCTCTCCCATTGATTGAAGGATTAAAAAGAATGATTCAAAATTATAAACATGGTGTTGATATCTTTCATGGTATTGCTCACATTGTTGATTCTAATATCATGCCTATGAAGAGTTGTGCTGAAAACCTAGGTTATACATGTTGGTATTATGGATGTGTTGCATTGGCTTTGTCATTGATGTCAACACCTATCAACACTTGTGAACACTTATCAGCACTAAAGATCTTTGGTTATGTTCACTGGCATGTTCAGTGACTTATGCACAATCACTGGTATCTGGTTCACTGACAAGTTATATTGTTCACCGGCACTGAGGATGATCTGTTATCTTTTGGAGATTACTTGGGTATGTCGAAGACATTGTTTGGACACTTTATTTTGGTGATTTAGTTATTGTTCTAATCAAGTTTGCATATTTGTTGTTACAGAAAAATAGGTCTAGGTTATGGATCAACATGCGTTATCTATTCCAGATCAACACGACACATTATGGAGATGTTTTATTGATTGGTTATTATTGTAAATGCATTAAGCTAACATGATACATCACATATTGATTCATTTGTAATTGACTTAATTGTAAAATTCTTAGTGAGTCGACCTACACATTTGGTCTTAGGTTTTGGTATATATGTAAGATCTCATTTGTGAGATTATAGAGAAGGTGTGAAAAAGGAATGTAATAAGGTATATGTGAATATAAGTAGAGCTATACATGTAGACATCATTTGAAGATTCAAGGAAGGTATGACGAAGACAATCAGAGATTAACTGGTACTGAATCCAGCATATGAAGATGCTATTTTGAACATTACATTATCATTGGATCTAACCATCCAATTGTAGTCAGTGTGACTCTCATTTTGTGATTGAGTAGTGAGCTCTAGGCAGTTGGCCTTTCTGCATGTGTAGACCCCATTTGTACACACATACAATCTGCAGTAGTATCATCTGATTGTGGGTAAGGTTTCCCACCATGGCTTTTCCCCTTACATGGTTTCCACGTACAAATATCTATGTTATGTGTTATGGATGTTATTTGTCTTTCTATTTCATGCATCAAACTTTACCGATACTATTATTAACTGTTAAACTATCTACCGGCATTAAGTTTGGTTTACCAGTATTATGCATTAAGTTTGGTTAAGTTACATTTGGGTTGAAATTAATAGACAATTGATTCAAACCCCCCCCCCTTAGTTGCCTCCGGGTCCTAACAATACACAACCTCCTAGTCAAGTTAATCATTCCATTCCTTTGATAGCTCCTATGAATAGTGTTCCTACCTTCACATAAAATATCATGGCTACTTCTACACAAAATTTCATACCTACAAATGTTAGTCATGGTGGAAATACATCTTCTTTCATTTCTCCTAGCATGATTGTTCCCCTTGTTACCCAATCACACCCACCACCTATAAATGTTAGTCAAGGGGGAAACTCCTTAACCACAATTCCATCATTCCTCCTATGAGCCTTCCATGTGTTACCAAACCTTCTCCATTGCCTACTTATCATTGTGTCCCACCTCCTTATTCTCAATCTCTTCCTTCATTTGAACAATGTTACTCCTCCCTGTCAATCCAACATGTCTATTTTCAACCCTTCTACCGAAGCTACAATTAATAGTCTATCACAAACAATGTCTTCCTTACAACAACAAATAGCTTCTATGAATCAATCCAAGTATAATTTGCCCATATTTGATGTAGTGATCCCATTATCCAATGACATTGTTAGAGCCATTCCTCCTAAACATGTAGAAGTTTCTCAATTAGAACTTTATAATGGAAAAGGTGATCCCTTAACTCATGTTAAAACATTCCAAACTTTGTGTAGTGACTTTGCTCATGATAAAAGATTGTTAGCAAAATTGTTTACTAGAACATTAAGGGATAGAGCTTTGCAATGGTATTTTTCTTTGCCTCCTTCTTCTATTACTTCTTTTCAACAATTGGCTAATGCTTTTATTCAACAATTTCACAATAACATTGGTCCTAAAGTTACTTTGACTGGTTTAATGCATTGTAAATAAGGTGTTCCAGAAAAAGTGACTGATTTTATTGGTAGATATAAGCATTTGTATTCTCAAAAAAAAATTTCCTGTGCCTAATCAAGATATTCAAAAGATTTTTATTGCTAATTTACAAAAATATATTAGGGATAAAATTCTCTTAATTGAGTTTACTTCCTTTCCTTAGTTGTGCGCAATACTTCACAATTATCAACTGACTATGAGTCAATTGGAACAATCATCTCCTTCCATGGCTTCGAGTGATAAGGATGATAGTGCTCACAACCATTTGTGAAGTTCAAACTAAACAAAGGATTCATAAAATTCAATGACAACAACAATAACAGTCACTTGGTAGGTGCTACAGGTGTGTCCCCTTTGTCTAAATACTTTAAAAGAGAAAAATAATTTACTCCTTTGAATGAATCTTTGCATAGCATTATGTCTCTGTTAATACAAAGGAATGTGTTAAAACTTCCTGAAATCAAACCAATTGATCCATCTAAGACAAATTCACCTTACTTTGATACTAAATCTTTTTGTCAATACCATTGTCAGTCTCGTCATGATACTGAAAAAATATTTTTCATTGAGAAGTAAGATTCAACAATTGATTGATAAAAATACCACATTTGTGGCAAGTGTGAATGATAATGGAAACAAATCCATAGCTCCTCCTACCCAAAACCTTCATATTTTCACTAATCCTTTACCATCCCATTCCACTAATGTGATTAAGATTGATCATCTTGCTTTCTCTCCCAATGATGTTGGCCTTGGATCTAATAATGTGGTGAACCTTGTAGATCAACAAGAACCTCCTAAGGATTTGTGCATCACTTTTGATCCTAGTGAGTGATGGACCATTATATATAAGTGAAAAAATCAAAGGTATACATGCTAGAGGAGTGCTTATTGATCTTGCTTGCATGGTTAATGTGTTAATTGAAGAATTTGTTTATACTTTGCAATTGCATCAAGTGATATATGATGACATTCATGTGATAGTTAAAGTTTTTGATGGTTTATCTTGTCATGCTATTAGTTATATAACACTTCCTATTGGTGCTGGCACTAAATGCTTAGATGTTAAATTTGCTATCATTCCTACATCCGAACAATTTTGTGTGAAGTTGGTGTAGGACATTGCTACTGCTAAGATATGTTGTCATTGATGTCAACATATTCCTATCATTTATTGCTCCTATGGTTGCAGATTAGTTTATTGAGATCATGGTTCAGTATATGGAGTAGTTCTAGTATCATTACATCTTTCTGTATTAGTTTTAGTGATTTGTGAGCTTAATTGATAATATCATATGATCTGGTTTATAGTTTGGTTTTTCTGATCAGTGCTTTGCAGAGTTCAATATTTCCTCCGGTATATTTCGGTGTGATCAGATCTTTAGTTGATATTTTGGGAAATTATTTGGGAGGTTCTTGCGTATCTTCATTTAAGATAGATCATGATTTGGTGCTTTCCAAGTTATCTTTCCTCATGGTAGTTGTTGTTGTTTGAGTGTTTTTGAGTTTCAGATGTTGATCGATGAAGATTTGATAAGTGGTGTTGGTGTGTTGCCACAGATGATTCTAACGTGCTTGTTGGTGTTTCCTAATTATGTCCTATTTATTTTGCTGATCTACATTTATTATTGTATGATTTTTTGGTGATTTTCATGATCCGGTGATGTTATTCATGTTATGCGGTATTTTGGTGGTGTAGCATGTTGCGATTGATCTTGCCATGATTTCCATGTTGTGTGTTTGAGCATTTGGTTTAGGTCCATTTTATGTCATGTATATCGTTATATTGGTCTGTTGGTCAATCTTTGTATCATGTGATGTAATTTTGTAATTGTGAGTTGAGGGTTTGGCCGACCTTGTAGTCATGATGAATTGTATAAATAGGTGATATAGTCATATAGATTGGGTATCAGTACCATGTCTGCATTAATAGATAATGGTAAAGGTGTGAACAAGAAAATACATCCTTTAGAATTATGATTAAGTAGAGATTGGAGTATTGCAAAGAAGACATATATGCTTAACTGGAACTGTCATCAGGCATTTGCAAATGCTATTCTTTTAGTTCATTTGATTTCGGATTATAGTCTCAATAGTTTGTATGTCAATGAGACTTCCTTGTAAGGTAGTGAACATTCCCTAAGGGTTGTAGCCTTCCAAGTGATTGTATTTTGAGCAGTGAGCTCTAGGAAATGAGCTTGAATGCATGTGCATCCCTTATTGTAGTTATTTTCACATACTACTATAGAGTATCATCTTATTGTGGGTAGGTTCCCACCGTGGTTTTTCCCTTAACTGGGTTTTTCATATCAAAATCTTGGTGTTGTGTGTTGTGATATCTATTTGCTTATCTTTGTTGTTGCTGCAGTTAATCAGATTTGTATTTGAGGTTAAGTTTGTTTATCTGGTGAGAACTAATTCACCCCTCCCTCTCAGTTTTCCTTCATTGTTGTTGCTAACAATTGGTATTAGAGCTAGATCCTCTGGAAGAAGCTTGACCTCTTGAGGTGATCCAATATGCCAACTAGAGGTGTTATTTTAAAAAGGAGAGTACGATATTTGATGGAAGTAACTATGTTATATGAAAGAACCTAATGGAGGTGCACTATTGGCATTTTTAGTTTGTTGACATTTTGCATATAGAGTGCATTAATGATATGTTGTCATTGATGTCAATTGAATCGATAATGGTATTCATGTTATTGTTGATATTGTTGTTTTTTGATATTGGTGAGTAATCGGTAGGAAGAGCTTTGTGGAAGATGTTGTAAATCGGTATGTTAAGTTTGTGAGTTGAACCGGTAAACTGATGTAAAGGGTTAAACCTTTCTATGCAATGTAACCGGTAAACCCTATCAGTTGTTAAACCCTAACCGATCAAGTTTGTTGGTTTATTATCTAATGAGAGGTAATGATGGAGACACATGTGATCATTGTATGAGGATTAGTTCATATTGTTTTGGTGCGTTTGTTTGTTGACTAGGGAAGGAGCAAAGTGGATTGCATCTAATGCATAGCACGTGATGAGTTACAAAGTCCGATGAAGTGGTGATCATGGAGCGGTTGGAATTTTCTTAAAGAATGTGAAGAGATTGTTATGATTTTTAAATGGTCAAGATTGTACCAACTTGTTTGTAATCTCGATGATGAGAATTAGGTTTTTGTTGTGTTACCAACCTAATTGATTTGTATTTAAAGTAGATGAAGTTGTTTGTAAAAGTTGTTGGCAAGATTGGTAGAAACCTATTGAGTGTGTAGTTTCCTAACCGGTGAATGGATCTACACTTTGAGTAAAGGCATATTGAAGCTTAAAAGGATCTAATCAAGCAAATGTAGTGCTATTCAGACAGATCAAGAAAACCTATTGTTTTCTAACAATTATAGTAGAAGGGAAATCCCTTAACCAGGTAAGCTCTAACAAGCTTGGTTACTTATTAAATCCTCTAACAAGGTGTTCCATTAGCTTGGATTCTTAAATCCTCCAGCGAGGTTACTCCTAATAGGGTATTGTGCTTTTCATCAAGGCATATTTGTAAATCCCTTAATCGAGTGATTCCTAACCAGAATTAATTCTTAACAGGACTTATTGTAAATTTTTAATAGGCTTGGCTCCTAATAGGGCGAACTTCAGAAGATTTTAGATAGCTATCTTTGTGAGTCTCATCTCACCGTGGTTTTTACCTATTTAGGTTTTACACGTATAAACATTTGTGTCAAGTGGTGAATGTTTTTGTGGTTATGATCTTATTTGTTTATTTGATTAACTTCTAATAAGGCATGATAACTAGAAGCATTGAGAGATGAATATGTTGAGATATGATTAAGCATTATTGATTTTTACAAGATTGGAGGTGTTTACTATTAATTTGTCATAATAGTCAAACCGGTTGATGTCAAGTATTCTTATGAATATTGATCTTGACTGTGATATGTTTACTTTGTGTGATTGAATTTGAGTTTGGGAACTTTGTATCAATTTTTTAGTATACTGATTCACCCCCTCGCTCTTAGTATTCTACTAGATACTTATTCTTTCATCATACCATCAATTGGTATCAGAGCATCTCAGGTCCTATTTAATATAAAAGCCTAACAACTTGAGGAAAAGATCTTCTAGATCATGATGAAGAAAGAAGGTCTGAAGTTCAACAAAGATAACTATAGAATATGGAGTGATAGAATGAAGATTTACATTAAGAGTCTTGGTAGTCAGTATTGGGATCATATAGAAAATTAGTATATTACACTGACTGGAACCCTAATTGATGATCAGAAGAAAGAGCAACAAGAAAATCATCAAGCATTAGAGGCTACTATCAGTTACCTGTTTGATGTTGAATATGTAGATGTTCATGGTCTTGAAACTGCATATCAAGTTTGGAAAAAAATTGAAGAGATTTATAGCAGTGATGAACATATTAAGATTGCTAAAGAGAAGAGTCTAAGAGGAAAGTTTGATGACATGAGAATGTCTGAAGGTGAGAATATCTAGCAGTATGGTCAAAGAATAAAAGAGATAGTTGGTGAAATAAAGAGTGCGAGAGAGAAATTGGAAGATGCCACAGTGATCAGTAAGGTACTAAGAACCCTTCTACTGGTCTATGCTATCTGAGTTGCAACTATTCAGGAGCTGAAATCTATTGACAAGACAAAGGTATCTCTTGACTCTATTATTGGAAAACTTATTGAATTAAATGGTTATGATGGTAGTGTACAAAAATCAGAATCTGCATTCAGAGCTTCTGTCTCTAACCCATCTATGAGAAGAAGTAGAGATATCAGCCATAGATATGAATCTAGATCCTACAAAGATGTTGATGATGAAGACAACTTAGTGGAACTTGAAGCATTGTTGGCAAAATAACTGCCTAGAGGCACTGGTAAATATAGAGGTAAGCTACCTTTAAAATGTTTTGCATGTAACATGATTGGTCATATGGCAACTAATTGTCCTAATGGTGAAAATGAATACAAGAGAGGAAAATTTAAGAAGTATAAGGGTAAACGCAAGAGAGATTATCTTGTGGCTATTAACAATGGTATTACTGATGAAGAATCTGATGATGATGCTAGTGAAGATATTTTGTTTGTAGCTATAAAGGAAGAAATATTAGATCAGAAGGCATTAGCATCCAGGATGGATAACTCTGATGATTGGACCATTGATTTTGATTGTTCACATCACATGACCAGTGATCGGAGAAAATTTCTTTCCTTGAAGGAATTTGATGGTGGTGTTGTCAGATTTGGCAGTGACTCACCATGTATGGCTAAAGATAAGGGAGTCATTTCTCTTAATGGGAAGAGCTATGCTGACGATGTCTATTGGGTTGAAGGCCTAAAGCACAATCTTTTGAGTGTGGCACAACTTAATGATAGAGGATACCCACTGGAGTTTAGAAATGGAATGTGCAAAATCTTTGACAACAAAGGTGAATTGATTGCATTCGAGAAATAAACCAGAGATAATCTATTTCATCTTAATCCTAAAGTTAGCAACTGTTTGATTGCAAAGATAGATGATAGTTGGATTTGGCATAGGAGATTTTGTCATATAAATTTTGACCATATTGTTAAAGTAAGCAAGTCTAAGATAGTACGAGGTCTACCTCAGCTAGACAAACTGATTACTGCTCTTTGTAAAGAATGTCAGTTAGGAAAGATGACTTCTTCAACTTTCAAGAGCAAGTCCTTCTCAGCAAAGAACTTGTTAGATTTAGTTCATATAGATCTATTTGGACCAATAAGAACAAGAAGCATTCAAGGTGACATATATTTCATAATATTCACTAATGATTGTTCAGGGATGATGTGGGTCACATTCTTGAAGAATAAGAATGAAGCTTTTGGTAAATTCAAGGAATTCGGGGCCTTAGCAGAGAAAGAGAGTGGCAAAAAGATAAAATGTCTAAGAACAGATCAAGGTGGTGAATTTACTTCCGAGGAATTCACTAAGTACTGTGATGAGAATGGTATCAAGCGGTAACTTTCTGCACCAAGGACACCACAACAAAATGGTATAGCGGAGAGAAACAACTGGTTAGTGGTTGAAACTACTAGGACTATGTTGATACAAGGAGGTGTAGTGAAAACATTTTGGAAAGAAGCTATAAGTACAACTATCTACACAATGAACCGAGTTCTGGTGAAAAGAGGTAAGGACAAGACCCCTTATGAATACTGGTATGGGAGATCACCTGATGTTAGTTATTTTAAGATATTTGGAAGCAAATGTTTTATTAAAATAGGTGATTAAATAAGAAAGTTTGAAGCTAACAGTGATGAAGGCATATTTCTTGGCTATTCCACCAAGAGTAAGGCCTATAAATGCTTCAACAACCAGACACGGAGAATTCTTGAGAGTGTTGATATTCATGTAGATGAGTGTCTTGAAGTCTCTGAAGGAGCCAGTTTAGAGAAAAAGATGAAGATCCTTGAATTTTTCTTTTGGAGCCTAAAACTGTTAAATCAGAAACCGGTAAAGCAAATCCTTATGTACTTGTTCAACCAGAACAAATAAATTCAGAAGAAGATGATAATGAAGAAACTAAACTTGAAAAGAATGACCATGTTATTCCTAGGTATGTGAGACTGAATCATAGTCCTGAACAGATTATTGGGATAAGGATGTTGGAGTACTAACTAGAAGGAGAATAAGAGAGAACTCTTGCATGATCTCCACATTTGAACCTAGAAGTGCTAAGGAGGCATTTGGTGATGATCATTGGGTTAAAGCTATGGAGGAGGAATCACATCAAATTGAGAAGAACAACACTTGGACCCTGGTACCCCGACCGGTAAACAAGAATGTTATAGTTACTAAATGGGTGTTCATAAATAAGTTAAATGAAGACGGTGTTGTATTTCACAAGGAGGCAAGATTAGTCTGCAAGGGTTATGTCAAGAAGAAGGAGAAGATTATGGAGAAACTTTTGCACTAGTAGCAAGACTGGAAGGTGTCAAAACTTTACTTGCATTTGCAACTCATAAGAAGTTCAAGGTATACCAGATGGATGTTAAGTCTGCATTTTTGAATGGGATATTGGAAGAAGAGGTTTATATAGAGTAGCCTTATGGTTATGCATTAATAGATAAGGAAGACATGGTATGCAAATTGTATAAAGATTTGTATGGATTAAAGAAGGAACCTAGAGCATGGTATGAATGGATTCATATACATCTGATGAAGCTAGGCTTTGCTAGAACTAGTGATGACATCAACATTTATCTAAAATCTGAAGGAGATGAAATACTAGTCAGTGAAGTATTTGTTGATGACATTATATTTGGAGGTAATGATGACATGAGAAATAGTTTTGCAGATGAAATGAAGAATGAGTTTGAGATGTCACTAATAGGAGAAATAAAAAATTTCATAAACTTGCAGATACAACAAATGAAGAATGGTATTTTCATTACTCAATCTAAGTATGTGAAAGAGGTTTTGAAGACTTTTGGTATGAGTGGTTGTAAATCAGTTGGAACCCCAATGGTTACAGGTTGTATGTTGTCCAAGGAAGATGCATCTAAGTCTATAGATGAAAAGGAATACAGGTCAATGATTGAAAAATTACACTATGTTGTTCATAGTTGACCGGATATTGCCCATGCAGTTGGTATTATTGCTAGATTTCAGAAGAATCCAAAGGAAGCACATCTGATGGCAACCAAGAGAATTTTTAGATATCTAAAAGGTACTGTTGACTATGGGTTATGGTATCCATATGGTGGAAATTTTGATTTGAAGGCATACATGAATGTTGATTGGGCAGGAAACATTGATGACTAGAAAAGTAATACCTATGGAGCATTCTTTCTAGGAGGAAGGGTAGTTTCATGGAGTAGTAAAAAGTAGAGTTGTACTTCACAATCTATTGTTGAAGTTGAGTATGTAGCAACTTATATGAATTGTACACAAGCTATTTGGATGAGACACATTTTGGAAGGTTTTAAGATGAAAATATCATAACCAATAAAGATTTTGTGTGATAATACAAGTGCAATAAACATTTCTAAAAATCTTGTTTTGCATGCAAGGAGTAAGCCCATTGAATTTAAGTATCACTTCTTGAGGGATAAAGTTCAAAGTAAAGATGTTATCTTGGAGCATGGTTTCTACCATGGAGCAGCTTGGAAATATCTTTACCAAACCTCTGCCTAAGACCACTTTTGAGTATCCTAGAAGTCAATTAGGGGTTGTCCCTCTTCATGAAGTTAATTGAGCATGATGTTGATTGCATCAATCCCTGAATTACTTGTAGAATCTTACATGGATTGATGAAGAAGTAGATGTATTCCATAGGGGGAGCATCAAGTTGTAGTATGTAGTTGATGCATAGTGAGAGCAAAATTACATGTTTTTACTTTCACTTTGGCATTGCTATCAAAGGGGGAGAAGAATTATGTGATTGAGGAGAAGAATTATGTGTCTGATTAGGTGAACCAGTGACAGGCTAAAGATAGACAGAGCAAGGTGAATACTTGGTAATGTAAACCAGGATTCCTATTCACCAATCTCAGCAACAATCAGAGACGTTGATATTTGTATTGACATCAATGCCAAAGGGGGAGATTGTTGGCATTTTCCATATAAATTGCATTAATGATATGTGGTCATTGATGTCAATTGAATTGGTAATGGTATTCACGTTATCGTTGATATTGTTGTTTTTTTATATTGGTTAGTAATCGGTAGGAAGAGCTTTATGGAAGATGTTGTAAACCGGTATGTTAAGTTTGTGAGTTGAAATGGTAGACCGGTGTAAAGGGTTAAACCTTTCTATGCAATGTAACTAGTAAACCCTATCAGTTGTTAAACCCTAACCGATCAAGTTTGTTGGTTTATTATCTGATGAGCAATAATGATGGAGACACGTGTGATCATTGTATGAGGATTAGTTTATATTGTTTTGGCGCATTTGTTTGTTGACTAGGGAAGTAGCAAAGTGGATTGCATCTAATGCATAGCGTGTGATGAGTTACAAAGTCCGATGAAGCGGTGATCATGGAGCGGTTGAAATTTTCTTGAAGAATGTGAAGAGATTGTTATGATTTCTAAACGGTCAAGATTGTACTGACTTGTTTATAATCTCAATGATGAGAATTAGGTTTTTGTTGTGTTACCGACCTAATTGATTTGTATTTAAGGTCGATGAAGTTGTTTGTAAAAGTTATTGGCAAGACTGGTAGAAACCTATTGAGTGTGTAGTTGCCTAACCGATGAATGGATCTACACTTTTAGTAAAGGTAGATTAAAGCTTAAAAGGATTTGATCGAGCAAATGTAGTGCTATTCAGATAGATCAAGAAAGCCTGTTGTTTTCCAACAATTACAGTAGAAGTGAAATCCCTTAACTAGGTAAGCTCCAACAAGCTTGGTTACTTATTAAATCCTATAACAAGGTGGTCCATTAGCTTGGAATCTTAAATCCTCCAACGAGGTTACTCCTAATAGGTTATTGTGCTTTTCATCAAGGCATATTTGTAAATCCCTTAACTGGGTGATTCCTAACCGGAATTAGTTCTTAACAGGACTTATTGTTATGAATATTGATCTTGACTATTATATGTTTACTTTGTGTGATTGAATTTGAGTTTGGGAACTTTGTATCAATTTTTCAGTATACTGATTCACCCCCCCCTTGTAGTATTCTACTAGATACTTATTCTTTCATCATATGATCAATTGGTATCAGAGTATACAGGTCCTCTTTAATCTAAAATCCTAACAGCTTGAGGAAAAAATCTTGTAGATCATGATGAAGAAAGAAGGTCCGAAGTTCAACAAAGATAAGCTTGATAGAAATGATAGATATAAGAAGCATGAGAAGTATGATAAGCCTTAAAAGTCTAACGAGAAGTATAAACATTAGAAGACCTATTATTATGCTGATGATGAAGGAGTTATAGATGAAGAATCAGAAGGAGATGAAATTATGTTTATTTCTATTAAAGAAGTTGGACCAGTACCTATTGATTCCACAAGTTGCACTATTGAGGAGAAAGCTTTAGCTGCTAAATTTGAAGAGAAAGATGAATGGGTTATTGACAGCAATTGTTCAAATAATATGACCAGTGATAAAATAAAATTTGTGAATATGGAGAGGTATGATGGTGGAATATTAAGATTTGGAGATGACAAATCCTATGTGATCTGTGGTAGAGGTTCTATTTTCTTTGATGGTAAGCATAACACTGATGATGTCTTATATGTTGAAGGATTCAAGCATAATATTTTAAGTGTTGTACAAATGGTTGACAAAGGTAATTATTTACAATTCAAGAATAGAAAATGCAAGATCCGAAATGCCTCCAGTATAGAAATTGCATCAGGAAATAAGACTGAAGGTAATATCCTTCATTTGAATGCTAGTGAGAAAAGTTGCTTGATTGCTCAGATTGATGAAAGCTGGTTGTGGCATAGGAGAATGTGTCATGTTAATTTTGACTCTATGATTAAGATCTGTTCTACTCAAGCTATTGGAGATTTGCCTAAAATTGTTAAGCCTACTAATCTGGTATGTAAGGAATGTCAAATGGGAAAGGCAACAAGAATTTCTTTCAAGACTAAGCAATATACATCTGATGGATTGCTAGATCTTGTGCATATTGTTGGCATATGCACACTCCAATGAGACATTGTAGGTGATTGAAGGTTTTGTCATTGATGGCAACCTTACAATCCTATGGCACTTGCAAGGCATTACACGGGCAAGATAGTTCACCAACATCAATGATCATACTCTACACCGACACTCAGGACACCGACACCGACACAAAAAAAGGAAGTATACCAGCACAGAGGCTGACAGGATTTTGTTATATTATATTTTGTTTATTATTGTAAAAACTTTGTAAGCCGACTTGGAATGTTGTAAAATGACTCTTATATATAAGAAAGATCATTGTAGACATTTTATAAGAAAAAAGAAAGTGATGTAAGCAAAAGGGAAAAATATTAAGGCAAACCTATTATGCGAAATATGGGTTAAAGGGTTTATGTAAGAAATAGAGCAGCAACCGGTACTGAATCAGGCATTATAGATGCTATTGTAAAGTAGTACAAGATATTGGATTTGTTTAAATCCACATTGTAAGTCAATGAGACTTCCCATTGAGCAATGAGCTCTAGGCAATTGGCCTTCCTACATGTGCAGGCCCCTCTTATAAGTAGTAATATTCTCTTATTGGCCAGTAAGTGGATATTGTGGGTCACAAATCCCACCGAGGTTTTTCCCACACTGGGTTTCCTTGTTAAATCCTTGTGTCAAGGTGTTCTTTTCATGTGGATGTTTTTAATTCTATTTATTGCATTATTTCTTGCTTATCGGTACACTATTATAATATGTTCTACATGTTTTAAGATAAGAAATTCTACTCACCGATTAGATACTGATTCACCCCCCCTCTCAGTATCTGTGGGAATCCTAACAATTGGTATCAAAGCGTGGTCCTCTATTTTCAGAAGCCTAACAGCTTGAGGAAGATCTTGACACTAGTAAAGATGGAAAATCTGATAAAGCAACTTGAAGCAGCTCTCTCAGACTATGATACAAAAAAATTGAAAAATATCAAACTAGAAGATGATCTAAAGGTAGCTCAGGATATCATTCAGGCACTTCAAGAGAATCTTACTGTTGCAAGAAATAAGAGAAGAGAACTTTGTGAAAAGATGCAAAATGAGGATGATGAAAAGGAATCACTTAATGATCTGATAAGCAAGCTAAAACTAGAGAACATGACAACAAAGAATGAGATGCAAGATATGACTATGAGATTTTGTAAAGAGATTGAAGATAGGAAGAAGAATGAAGAAGAATTGACCAAAAGACTAAGTGATGCAGCAAATGAGAACACAAGACTTAGCTATGAAAATGATTTATTGAAGATAGATCTGATGCACACTTAGAATGACTCAAATGAACTGATGAGACAAAAAGAAGTCTTAGAAAGAGAACTAGAAACTGCAAATCAACATAAAGAAAAATTCAAGAAAAGCTTAGAGGAACTTGGCACCTTGCCGAAGAATGAAAAACCTAAAGGTGACACTTCTGGAATTGGCTTTGAAGTTGGTGAAAGCTCCGGTACTGCAAATACTCAAGATCACAAAAAACCAGTAAGACAACATAATGCTTATAAATTCAATGGAAAATGCTTTAACTATAATAAGTATGGTAATAGAGAAAATGAATGTAGATCTAGAAATTATCAGAATATCAACACACCCACTGGTCAATGTTCTAAATGCAACAAAGTTGGTCACAACTCTAAAATTACAGAATGAATGTCAGATGTTATGTTTGTGGAAGATTTGGACATTTATCTAATCAATGCAGAACAAAAACCGGCATAGGTTATGGGAAAGCTATTTAGAAGAATAATGTAACTTGTTATGCATGTAATAAGATTGGGCATATTGAAAAATTCTGTAGAAGTAAAGGATCATCGATAGACAACAAAAGTTCTAACTTGAAGGGTAAAGAAAAAGTTGAAGAGGTTAAGCAAGAATTCTAAAAACAATGGATTAGAAAAGCTGATCTAAATATTGGGAATACTCCTCCACAAGTAGAACCAGTCAATGCTTCACTGACAGGATAGAGTGATGCTTCACCGACAAGATAGAGTAGTCCTCCACCGGTAGGAAGTTCTTCATCAAATTGAAGAAATTTTCCTTGAGGGTTTGGCAATCTAATGACACATGTGCTATTATTCCCTTGATTAGAGATGAGAAATTGAAAATTACTTATTACCGATAGACAATGTTAAGTGAATACTTAACCGGCATGCATTTAATGTGGTAGATGGAAAAAAAGCACTATAAATTTGAGGTTTTGGCTCCATTTCATTTCACCGAGATTTCAAACCTATGAAAAGTGTGAAGATTCTGAGCTAAGGCATATTCGAGAAAAAGGCAAGAACACTTCAAGAAATCATCCATCCTAAAGGTAGTAAAAGGTATTTTATCATGGCATCCACCTCTGCACTTGAATATATAGCAAACCCTACTATTGTCAAAGTTATAAAAATACCTAGGCCCATATTTCAATTAGTTCCCGAAGTAGCAAAGAAAGATGATACTTTAGGTGCTTTTTCTCAAATTCCTAAGGGAGTTGTTTATGCTGAAGATCTCAAAATTTACATTCATTGCAACATTGAGGAACTAGGAGATGAAGAGATTAAAACCATGTTTAAATCTGTCATATGTGATGAATCTGGTAATGTAAAAGATGAACATAAGATCATTGAAACCCTAGGATTTACAAAGATCCTTAGCATTCCTGAATTCCCCAAGGATGTGATTAGGATAGTCTTAAGCAGGGTACATGGTGAATTTTTTTGGTTAGATGCAATTCACAAAATCACCAAGGAAGTTGTGAAAGCTATCACAGGGCTACTGACCATCGATAAAAGGCCAGACAAAACTAAAAAGGTCTCCAATGACCTAGTTATGAACCTAACTGGTGCCACATCCGACAGAAGGTCCTTAAGAGTCAATGATGTAAAAGATACTAATGTAAGATTTATTAGCATGATATTAGGATATAAAGCTACTCATGCAAATAGTCTCAATTCAGTTTTAAGTCTATGCATTAAGAGCGCTTACGACATGGTCATAGATAATGCAAAGATTGATGTATGTGAGTGGTTGAAGGATGAATTAATTGACAACTTAGGCAAGATTGAGAAGGACAAGAAAGGAACTTTTAAATTTGGAAATCTGCTAGTATGTCTGATACTACATATAACCAAACAGGCTCCCAATATAGGCTACAAAGAACTTGGATATGATATACTGGTATGTAAACAACTAACAAAACTATTCAATAATATGGGAGAAGATAAGGAAAACAATATCCATGATTTCTTTCAAGCACTTAAGGCCAAAATGAAGAAAAGAATTGTTAAATTCTGTGAGAAGCAAGAATTGAGCCAGGATCTGATGTCGGTCATAGATCACATGCAACTCCAAGCAATGGATGATCGAAGATCAAAATAGCTGAATGAAGATAAATCTGATATGAGAGAAAAATAGAGATAAAGAAGAGAATTTAGAGAAGACTCTCACCGAGCTATCACTTCACTTGTGAAGGTGAGAGTATATTGCTTATTATATAGAAAAATAATAGCATATACAACCAAGAGGTGCATTAACTCCCACCTCCATAAAAAGTGGGAGGTTTTACCTACTACCCCATAAAAGGTGGGAGGTTTTTACCTACTTGGTAAATGCCAAAACATGTGGCATAACCTCCTTACATGAAAAGAAAAAAGGAGTTATAAGAGGTGGCACATAAGGCCAAAAGAGGGTGAGAAACCCAACTACCCCATAACCCACTTAGGAAATGACAAAATAGTGGTTATGAGAGGTGGCACAACAAGCCAAAAGAGGGTATGTAACTCAACTACCCATGTGAGGTGGAGAGTTACACATGTAGCTAATGTATTCCGCCACGTGTCCTCATATTAACCACACCTAATAACCTAAGCAAGCTTAATAATATATGTGTAGGAAAAATAAATACCCCCTAACATAAGGAAAATAAAAAAACCTACACTAACACCCCCCCTTAAGCGTAGCTTAGGTGGGTGAAAAGATGGGTCCCGGCAAATGAGGCCATGTTAGGTACCCATGTACATAAATATCCCCCCCAAAAGAAGAAGACCCCCCCCATAAGAGGAATAGACCCCCCTAAATAGAGAGAGAAAGAATGAAGGACTAAGAAGCCCCTCCTGAAGTAGACACCTTTTGCATCCCAAGCAAAGATCGCAAATGAAGGAACTTGCTTTCAATGAAAGGTTTGGTGAAGATGTCCGCAGTTTGCTCCAATGTAGAACAATACTTAAGATCAATGATGCCTTCCTGAATGAGCTCCCGAATATAGTGCATATGTATCTCAATGTGTTTCGTCCTCTGATGATGAACTGGATTTCTTGAGATCTGTATAGCACTCTGATTATCACAAAAGATGATGGTAGGCTTTCTGACTGGAATACCAAACTCAGTAAGAATATTTTGAAGCCAAATAGCCTCAGTGGTGGCATTGACTGCCCCTCGATACTCAGCCTCTGTTGATGAAAGAGCAATTGCAGACTGCTTCTTGCTCGACCAACAAACTAGACCAGAACCAAGTGAGAAGCAATACCCAGAAGTAGACTTGCGATCCTGAGAATCACCTGCCCAATCTGAATCCGTATATCCTACCAAGTCAATATCCACACCTGCTACATACTGAATTCCATAATTGTGAGTACCCTGAATGTAGTGGAGGATCCGCTTAGCTGCTTTCCAATGCAACTCATGTGGCTCCTACATGAATCTAGAGACCATGCCCACAGCATAAGAAATGTCGAGTCTCGTATGAGTCAAATAAATGAGGCTTCCAACAAGCTGTCGATATAAAGTGCCATCAACCAAGGGTGAAGAGCACTTAGACTCAAGTTTGACCCCTGACAAAAATGGAGTAGGTGCAGGCTTACAATCAGCCATGTGAAATCTGGAGAGCATATCAAGTGCATACTTGGGTTGTCCAAGGAAGATTCCTGAAGATGATTGAGTGATCTCAATTCCCAAGAAGTAATGTAGAAGACCCAAGTCTGACATCAAAAATCTATCATGTAGAGCAATTTTCACTGCTTTGATGGTGGATGAGTGACTCCCTGTGAGTAACAAGTCATCAACATAGAGAACCAAAAATGTGAGAGTTTCATCCTGTTGTAGAATGTATACATTCGGATCAGAATGGCACCGAGTGAACCCAACTGTCAGAAGGAATGAGTCCATCTTGGCATACCAAGCTCGAGGAGCCTGTTTGAGGCCATAGAGAGACTTTCAAAGTCGACACACAAGTGAAGGATCTTGAACAAACCCCTGTGGTTGCTCCATGTAGATTTCCTCTTGAAGGTCACCATGAAGAAATGCACTCTTCACATCCATCTGATGAACTTCCCAACGATGGGCTGCAACTATAGCAAGAACAAGTCAGATGGAATTCATCTTAGCAACTGGAGCAAAAGTCTCAGAGTAATCAACCCCTGGAACTTGGGAAAAACCTTTTGCTACCAAGCGAGCCTTATACTTATCAACCGACCCATCCGCTGCAAATTTTGTTCAATAGATCCACTTGCATTGAACAAGTTTCCTTCCCTTAGGAAGAGGAACTAAATCCCATGTGTGATTCCTTTCCAAGGAATTGAACTCTTCTTGCATTGCAGCATCCCACTCAGGAACACCTAAAGCTTCTCAAAAGGACTGTGGATCAGAAGCTGAAGCAATGAAGAGATGTGGAGCTTGCTGAAATTGTGACCTTGTTCTTCTAGTATCTAATGGATCACCAAGCCAATCTCCTGCTCACTCAAAAGTTTGTCGAGCCCAAAGAGGCACTGAGGCTGGAGAGTCTGGGGGAGAATCATCAACCTCTGAATGATGACTATGAGAGGAATGTGAATCCTCATCATCACTGTCACCATCTGAAGTAGAGGAAGAAGACTCCTCATCAAGATTAGGAGGATTAAGATCCTCTGAAGAACTGTCATCATAATGCAATTTCTCCAATGTGATAGTGGATGGAGAGGTGGTATGAGAAGAACTCTCCTCAAAGCGAACACTCCTCTCAATGAACAACTCATGAGTAGTGGGATGGAGAAGCCTATACCCTTTGACATCATCTGGATATCCAACAAATATGCAAGGCTTACTCTGCGGATCCATAGCCTTGCGTTTTTCAGCTGGAATGTGGGCCCATGCAAGAGAACCAAACACTCTAAAGTGTTTAACTGTGGGTTTTCGACCAGTCCAAGATTGAAAGGGAGTTACTCCCTTCACAGCTTTATGAGGAACTCGATTCTGGATGTAACATGCACAGTTGATGGCCTCTGCCCAATACTGAGGTGCCAAAGACTTGGAGTGAATCATACAATTAGCCATCTCCTTCAAGGACCTATTCTTTCGTTCTGCTACACCATTTTGTTGAGGACTGTATGGAACTGTGTGCTGCATGTTGATACCTTCTGAAGCACAAAACTGTTCAAACTGATTATTAACATATTCACCCCCATTATCTGTATGCAGAATCTTGATGAACTTCCCAGATTTTTTCTCTGCAAAAGCTTTGAAATCTAGAAAATTTTCAAAGACTTCAGACTTTTGTTTGAGAAAGTAAACCCATGTATATCTGGAAAAGTCATCAATAAATGTCAAGACATATCTAGCCTTGCTGAAGGATGGTTGTGGAAATGGTCCTGCCAAGTCACTATGTACCAACTCCAATAGTTGTGTAGCTCTCCAAGCTTTACCTTTATCATACTTCTCCTCTGGATGCTTACCAAGAATGCACCTCTGGCACACTCCATCAGAAAATCGAATAGAAGGCAACCCTGAAACCATTTCTTGTTGACTGAGTTGTTGCAAGTAACGGTAGTTCAAGTGGCCAAACCGTTGATGCCACAAACAACTCACCTCATCTGCATGAGTGAGTAAAACTGTCGAAGGAGAATCAGGAACAAAGTGAGAAAATTGATATAATCTAGAATGATGATCTGCTTTTCCCGTAGCAACAGTAGACCCATTATGTATTTCGCTGATTACCACTGCATCTGGTGTGAACTCAACTCGCTTGCCAGAACCAGTGTGAGTGAGAGTGTCATCACCCATTAGGATGGAAGGCATAGAACATGGCTCTAAAGATGTGAAATCATCTTCTGAAGAAGCCATGTGATGTGAAGCACCTGAGTCAATTATCCAAGAATTTGGTTGTGAAGCAATAGCAACTAGGGCCTTACCCTTTCCTTTCCCCTTACTCTTATCTATGTCCTTAGAAGATCCTTCCGATGAACTTTGTTTGACTGAATCAGGAACCTTGATATTATTCTTTTCAAGAAGATTTGAAAGGTGATCAATTTGTTTCTTTAAACACTTATGTTCATCATGACCAGGCGTCTTACAATAAGAACACTTGACCTTCTCCTTCTTAGGTTGTTCACCTTTTGATAAAGAGGTCTCATTGTCTGCTTTTGAAGTAGCAGATTTCTGATCTTTCTTCTTCTCTCCTTGGTTCTTTTGTTTCTTATCTTGCTTACTAGACCCTTTCTGTTCTTTTGTGCCTTGATTTACAACTAAGGCATGTGACTTAGAGGGCTTTATTGTACCCATTTGAACCAATTTGTCCTGCTCCCTAGTGAGTTCTGTAGCAAAATCATCTAAAGAAGGCATTTTGAATGTGGTACCTAGGGCACATTTGGTAGCATAGAATGTAGAAACAAACACTGAATAGTTAGGACCAAGCTTAGAAAGAATACTCAAGATCAGTTGCTTATCATCTTTCTTAGTTCCACACTGTTCCAACTGCAATCTTATAGACTTAAGTTTAGTGAAGAAGTCTTGTATAGTATCAAAATTGGTTGGATTCAACCCTATGAGTTCATTCTCCAATTGATGACCTCTTAGTTCATCCTACTTACCAAAGAGGTTTCCCAAAGTAGTCCATACTGCATTTGGTGTAGTAGCAGATTCAATGTGAAAAAGAAGGTCAGGAGAGACTGACATGCACAATGTACCAAAAGCTTCATCACATTTATTAAACCATTTAATCTTTTTTGCAGCATCTTGAGGTTCAGTTTCAAGTCCCATAGTAACACGATGATATCCATGTCTTTTCAGATATATTATCATCTTAGATTTCCATTCAAAGTAATTATATGGTGTTAAAAGTGGAACTATAGATGCATCCATGATAGCAGAAAAGAAGATTGCAAAGAGTCAAGAAGAGTGCAAGAAAGAAGACACAAGAGACACCCCCCCTTTTCACTAGTCTTTGAAATCACCCCCCCCCAAATATTACAAGGTTGGCACTTTATAATTAGTGCATTTACAAGGCTTTTATCAGATTACAATGCTTTCTAAGGCTTTAATGGCCAAAATAGAAAGTTTAAATAAATTTAACACAAAATCTGAAAAAATTAGCCTTATAGCTGCTCAATGTATCTTAATACCTTTCCAACAACTATTCGTTTTTGTAAAATAGAGTTGTGAGAAGACAGATATGATCTATAGAAGGAAAAAAAAAAAAACATGCAACTGATTCAACCTGCAATATCTAACAAAGAAGGGTAGAATATTTCAATAAGACCTGCAATTATGAAGAGTGCTCATTTCCAGCTTTCCGTCAAGTACTCTGATTTTTTTTACTGTGTTCTCCAAACTCTGAATTTGGTGAAATAAAAGTCACTTATGATTTTCACAAGCCTTCTGGACACTCTGGAAATGCTAAAGAAGCCTCCAATATTACCAAAAATGCTGCAATCACCCAGATCTCAAAGAACACATATATAAAACCAAATTTAACTAGAAGCTTATTTTCCTTTAAACTATTCTGATTCTCCAGATCACACGAAAATGCAGGAGAAGAGCATACTTGGTTTTTAAGAAAAATATTAGCTATCTAACAATCTCAAATCTCTCAAATAAATCAGAAAAGCAATGAGCTATACCAAACAACATGGCTCTGATACCATGTTAAATTCTGTGAGAAGCAAGAATTGAGCCAGGATCTGATGTCGGTCATAGATCACATGCAACTCCAAGCAACAGATGATCGAAGATCAAAATAGCTGAATGAAGATAAATCTGATATGAGAGAAAAATAGAGATAAAGAAGAGAATTTAGAGAAGACTCTCACCGAGCTATCACTTCACTTGTGAAGGTGAGAGTATATTGCTTATTATATAGAAAAATAATAGCATATACAACCAAGAGGTGCATTAACTCCCACCTCCATAAAAAGTGGGAGGTTTTACCTACTACCCCATAAAAGGTGGGAGGTTTTTACCTACTTGATAAATGCCAAAACATGTGGCATAACCTCCTTACATGGAAACAAAAAAGGAGTTATAAGAGGTGGCACATAAGGCCAAAAGAGGGTGAGAAACCCAACTACCCCATAACCCACTTAGGAAATGACAAAATAGTGGTTATGAGAGGTGGCACAACAAGCCAAAAGAGGGTGTGTAACTCAACTACCCATGTGAGGTGGAGAGTTACACATGTAGCTAATGTATTCCGCCACGTGTCCTCATATTAACCACACCTAATAACCTAAGCAAGCTTAATAATATATGTGTAGGAAAAATAAATACCCCCTAACATAAGGAAAATAAAAAAACCTACACTAACAAGAATTAGATTATCACAAAAGATTGCTGACAAATATAAGGATGAAATATGCTTTGTAATCAAGAAGGATGAGATCTAGATGGAAGCAGTCATCCCTAGGATAGTTTGGGTAACAGAGATGGGCTATGAAACAGATGATCATATAATTGAAACTTATGCTAAAGCACATCTGGAAGCCCCTAAACAACCTAAGGAAGAAGTATTTGGTAGTGCAGAAACTATTGAAAGTCAAATACAATCTAAGAAAAGAGTGAAAAAGGTTGAGGCAGTTTTAAGAAAAGGTTCTAGGAAAGCAAAGGAAATAAAGGATAAAGTAATGGAACAAACCGGTATAACAGAGGATGAGTTAGCAGCTCCACAACCTAAAACTCACCTATCATCGGTAGGTACTTCTTCAGAGAATGACATGCCTGCAACTTTCAAAAGAGTTGTAAGGAAAAGAGATCCCTCAGCGGCAACCACACCCTCACCTAGGAGGACAAGACAAAAACAACAAGCAGTGAGATCTCCGGTAAGAAAGGCTACACCAAAGAAGAAGAAACTGACACCCAAGAAGAAGAAAAGGACAAATAAGGACTTGGCCCCTCTTGACATACTATTGAATGAAATTATAGAGGAAGGGAAATTGAAGAATATAGAGAAACTATATGACACTCTGATAGCTGATGAAAAAGAACAAGTAGAAAACAATTTTATATTGCATATGGATATGTATAAGAAATTTCTGATGGAAGTAGTAGATGAAGTACTAGATGAACTATTTAAGAGACTGGAAGAAAGGAGACAAGCAATAATAGAACTTGACAAGAAAATCAAGATAGAAAAGCTACTTGCTATATAATTCACCCAAAGAAATTGATGGCTTAATTGCTGAAGCCAACTGGTCAGTATTTTCTATTGCACACTGGCACATTGCTTTAATGGTTGGAAGAGTTAATGAGGTGACTGAGGAGACAGAAAATGCATGGGACATTTTCCTAGTAGAAAAAGAAAAATAGGAGGAATACCGGAACCCCAAACCAATAAAGGTATATCAGAAGGAAAGAGACAAGGGTAAAGGAAAAATTGGTGGACCTCCAAGTATAAAAGTTAAAGATAACTTATCCCCACCGCCTCCTTCTACATTGCTGGTAAAAACTACAGAAGATCAACCGGTAGTTGAAAGTATGGATGTAGAGGATGTCAATCCTAATCCTGAAGTCTTATATATAGTGGATGTTGATACTCAAAAGCTCAACATTGTGGTATACAAAGATACAGCTGATAAGACTGAAATGGCTAGTGAGCCACCGGTAGCTGAGCAAATTGATAACACACAGGAGAAACCACCAAATGAAAAAGAGAAACAGGTAGAAACTTAGACTCAGATAGAGACAATGCAACAAATAGAGAAACAAACAGAGCAAAAGGCTCCTGAACAGGAACAACAACAGAAACAAGAACAGGTTCATAAGGAAACAGTGCCACCGACAACTAGAGAAATAGAAAAACCATTGCTTAAGGAAATGCAAACACAAACAGACCTACCAGAGGTCAATTCAAGCTTGGTTACTTCCACTGGTGGTACTCAGAATGTAGGTTCATCATCAGGCTACAAATCAACAAATGTGACTGAAGTACTATTAGATTCAATTAAAAAGATAACAGATTGCAGCTCATGAGCTTATAAGGCAATAGATGACACAATACCAATTTTGAAGGTAATTTCTCCTAACTGTAATATAGACAATAAAGATTCTTTAGGACAACTTGATACCTTGTGTAAATATATCACAGAAAACATTGAGAAATTAAAAGAAGAGACATTGAAGGACAAATTGGAAATTGAAAAGCAAAGATTCTTTAATGAGCAGACAAAGAAGTATACCAGAGATTTTGACATACTTCTACCGAAACTGTGTAACTTATTGAAAGAGTACAAAACTCTGTACAGAGACACTTGTAAGACAAACTTTTTGACTGTAGATATAGATAAGAAGATGAGAAAGGTACAGGATGAAATCAATAAACTTGTAGATAATTTTGTTAACTCACCTGATACATTATCAGTTTTTGAACAAAAGACAACAAATTTTGAGGAAGGATTACTTAAATTGGAAAGAGAAAAGGAGATAACAGTGAATAAGGAAAAGCATCTGAGATTAAAACTGAGTCCAAGACTAGACTATCTAGCATCATTACGAAAGGAAATATCTGAGGCACTGATACAGGGACATAAAACATTGACAGAGCATTTGCAACATCTCACTGGTATAGTTAAAAGAACAGAGACAACAATAAGAGATAGTAAAAAGTTTATGGAGAGTATAAACTTGATTTTGGTGGATCTATTTCAAATTGTAACTACCCAGTTACAAGGTTGAAACTACAAACTCTACTAACATCTTGACAACCTTTGTCATTGATGCCAAAGGGGGAGTAGTGGGATGAGAAAATTCAACATCACAGGAATCATATGCTCAGGGGGAGTACACAATTTTTGGTAACATTTTTTTTGGACTTCACATTTTTGGATACACTTTTGAAATTTCTCATAAGTGTTGCCATCAATGGAAAAGGGGGACATTGTTGGCATATGCACACTCCGATGAGACATTGTAGGTGATTGAAGGTTTTGTCATTGATGGCAACCTTACAATCCTATGGCACCGACAAGATAGTTCACCGGCATCAACGATCAGACTCTACATCGACACTCAGGACACCAACACTAGCACAAAGAAAGGAAGTATACTGACACAGAGGCCAACATGATTTTGTTATATTATATTTTGTTTATTATTGTAAAAACTTTGTAAGCTGACTTGGCATGTTTTAAAATAACTCTTATATATAAGAAAGATCATTGTAGACATTTTATAAGAAAAAAGAAAGTCATGTAAGCGAAAGGGAAAAATATTAAGGCAGACCTATTATGCGAAATATAGGTTAAAGGGTTTATGTAAGAAATGGGGCAGCAATCGGTACTGAATCAGACATTATAGATGCTATTGTAAAGGAGTACAAGATATTGGATTTATTTAAATCCACATTGTAAGTCAGAGAGACTTCCCATTGAGTAGTGAGCTCTAGGCAATTGGCCTTCCTGCATGTGCAGGCCCCTCTTGTAAGTAATATTCTCTTATTGGTCAGTAAGTGGATATTATGGGTCACAAATCCCACCGAGGTTTTTCCCACACCGGGTTTCCTCGTTAAATCCTTGTGTCATGGTGCGCTTTTCATGTGGATGTTTTTAATTCTATTTATTGCATTATTTCTTGCTTGCTGGTACACTGTTATAATATGTTTTGCACATTTTAAGATAAGAAATTATACTCACTGGTTAGATACTGATTCACGCCCCCCCCCCCCCTCTCAATATCTATGGGAATCCTAACAGATACTGAATAATGTGGACCTACAAGTGTTAGGCCCAATATAGAAAGCTAATGTACTGAGAGGGGAGGGGTGAATTAGTACTCCAAAACTTTTCCTTTGTAATAACCTTATTGTTATGCATAAACAATATAGTGCAATAACATAAAATAAAACTATAATCAATAGATAACAATCATACATCATTCACTCCATAACACATATATTTTGGTCACATAGAAACTCTTGGTTAGAGAGAAAAACTATGGTGGGGATGGCACCCACAACTTCACTACTGCAATAATAAAGAATGCTTGGTTAGAGCTACATTTAGCTATTTCTGATAGCTTACCCTGTTAGGAGTATTAAGATCAGTTAGATCTACCTTACAAAAGGATTTTTACAACACTATATAAGTGTAGCACCTGGTTAAAGGATTTACAATTTATAGACTTGGTTAGAGTCTTTTACCCTGTTAAAGGTTTCTCTTACAACTTCAAAATATTACAATATAATCATTACAAATATCTGCAACTTTACATCTGAAATGCTAAGGTAGATTCTATGTACTCTGAATAAGATTACCTAGCTTGTAGCATACCTCGGTAACCCATAATGAAACTCGATAAACCCTTCTGTTTACTCTGTTCTTCGACTGTTCACTGATAACCTTCTTGGTGACCTCTCTGTGTCTCTGTAACAGTCTTCCTTCATGTATACACACTGCTATCTCATTGCATCTCATACCATATATATCTAACCCTAGAATCATGCTATATATATAGATCTCTTATAGCAGTGATCTGATTCATTGCTTCGATCTTACAAAAAGATTCTTCAAATGAATAACTAAACAAAATATCTCATAGGTTAGATTGGCCTTGTAATCATACATAATCTCATAGTGCAATTTCCAATGCAAAAATGGTTAGATGTGCCTCGATCTTGTAACACATTTTCATGTCCATGTTTAGGTTCAATGTATCTAAAATGTTTCACTCGGTGAATATCAAATCGGTGAGTTAACTTTACCACTCGATAGCTATGAACCTTTACTTGGTAAACAACTTGGTGAATACTATGTTCTGTGACTGCTTTCTTCAGTAACCGACTAGATTGTTCATACCGACTTCTCTGTGTGTACCGACTGCATGATTCGGTAATACTAACTGACTAGAATATAGTATGACTTTGGATATGAAACTAATGGCAATTTGATAAGTAGTAACAATCTCCCCTTTTGACATTAGTTGAGATGTTCGACAAAAACTACTTATAGAGTCATAACTCAAAAAAAAAAAACTATATACTTGACAAAATGACTATACTTGACAATATGTACAATAGTCAATAGTATATGTAGATATACTCCCCTTATCATTATCCTGTACATAACTTTAAATTTTGCATGTTCGGTTCTGTTCTGTACTTGTGTGCTCTGAATGCTTTGTATATTCTGCTCGGTATACTCCCCTTGTATACAATACTCAAAATTGTCTTATCAAAACTGTACTACTCTCCAAGTGTAGAATTACTCCCCATTTGTTGGGCTTTCCTCTATGTAGTAACATAATATTACTCCCCCTTTTTGACAAACATTAAAAACTTAATTTGCATCCGGAGGTGGTAACTGATCAAAACTAGTTTTATACTTGGTCTGAGCGTCAGTGAGGGTGACTAAGAGTGAGTCCTTGAGACTTTCCATTAATGAGTTATGTGCTTGAATATCAAATAAGAGTGATATCAAGCCACCAAGAGTGCTTCCCTCTTGGGTAGTTGATAAGCTTGTAGCTCAGTTGAGCTGCTCTTGGACTGATGAGAGATGAGGAAGGAATAATGTTTGAAGGGTCATTATATCCATCCTAATTTTATGCTCTTCATTCCTCAGTTCTAACTATTGAGCCATGAGCTGTTGTAGCTTTTTGTAAAAATTTTGAACTGAATTAGGTTCAGTGGTCAACTTGGATGAGAGATCAGTGATCTCTTTCTCAATTGCATCAGTTTTATTTTTGATGTCTTTAATAAATAATGAAAATGTACACAATTTTTGGAATAAATAAAGAATGTGCTTGAGTTGAGGGGACAACTCAACAATGAATTTGACAAGTTTTACCCTGCCAACAACAATTGATTTTTGGACTTCCTCTATCATTTTTGCTATGAGCTCTTTATCCTTGAGCTTGCTTAGGTATTCGGATGCATCAACTCCAGATGTTTCAATTTGATTAAGGAGTTCATCCAAATGAATATGGATGGCTGCATCGGTTGACACTGTGGCTGATGGTAGCATTTCTGTGAGCAGTGTCCTAACCTTTTGAAGTACCTTGTTCTTTTTCTATATGGCTAGTTGTTTCTCCTATTTAGCCTTTGCTTTGCATAGTTCACCGAATTTAGTGAGTGCTTGCCCTTTTAATTTGGAGATGTCGACATTGGGCAACACGATCGGTGTAGATAAGTCAAATTTAAAACCATGCTTTCTCACCTTCTTCTCTTTTCCTTTTGTCTAGGGCACTAAGATAAGTGCTTGTGAGGCTTGTTGTCCCTCGGTAGGTTGCTCGGTAGATGCAACACTTTGCACTATTCCTATAGTAGTTGCAGTGTCTTTGGATGGGTTAGTGTTAGGGGTCTCTACTGTAATGTTTGTTGTGCTTGTCTATCCCTAAGATGATTGATCTTTTGTTGTGTCTGCTACAGCTTCAGACATATTACTTGTATCTTCTGCAGCTTCAGATTTGTTACCTTTGGTAACTTGTTCAGTGTCCTTGGTGGTTTCAGTTGGTACTGTTGGCTTCACCAGCGGATAAGGTTGAACTTGTTCTAAGACCGATTCACTAGACACAAGTTTTTCATAAGTGCTGCCTTCAATCATATCTTTCTCTGGTGTGGCTTCATCCATTACATCTTCATCAATTTGTATTGTCTCAACCGGGTCTAGACCTTGCTCGGTGACATCTGGATCTTGCTCGGTGACATCAACAATTTCAATTTGAGATTATTCACCAACATCCTTTTGTTTGAAGATCTCCTACCACTTGGCCATAGTCTCATTCTCCACATCAATATATAGCCCATTCATCAATTTTAAGGCTCTTTGTTTCACAAGAAATTTTGAATTGTATGTGGACAAATGCTCCTTGATTTCAGCTATGAACATGTCAAGAAATAAGTGGACAAGACTTCTTTCTCTTATTTGTCTCTCTGAATCCATTGCAAATTTCCATCTGTTATCAATATGTGAGTAGAGTTCACTTGGAAGTGACTTTGCTAGTTCCAATGGTGCTAACCGAAACTTCAAAAGTGTACATATGACAGCTTCTTCAATCTGTCATTTCTCATAATTGTTCCTAGACTCATACTTAACATATCCAAATCCTGCAAATCCACCGTATTCCTTAAGATTGGCATAAAAGTTTTCAACACTGTGAATGTTTGCCTTTTTACTCTTCACAATCTAGAATTTGTTAGCATCATCAGACTCTGTATCACTCGACTCTTTTGCCAAGATGAGTCTCCGAGTAGATTTCTTGTAAGTCTTTGTTACCTTAGGAATGACAACAGTCTTTTGTTTCTTTCTCGGTGATGTAGCTGATGCTCTGGTGTTGGGTCTCTTTGTTGGTGGAGTCGGCAGGGCCTTTGTGATGTCCTGTTTCTTTCTTTTTAGAACTTTTCCCTTTGGCAACTTTGTGCTTAATGTTATTGCAGCCTCCTATGCTTCTGATTCTTCCTCGGTAATGGCAAGATTTCCTTTGAAAGGTGTTGATGAGTATTCTTCTTCAAATTTCTCAGATAAAGCTTTTATCATCTTTGTAGCTTTCCTTGCAGCCTTAGGAACTACAATGCTCATTTTTAGTTTCTCCTTTACCTCTTCATAGGTTCCATACCTTAGTTTAGTTGCATGCCTTGGAAATGATAGGTAGGCATCAATTTTTTGCTATGTGATGTCATAATCAATTTCATAACCCATTGGTTGCAACGACTGAATCCTCAGTTCAACAACATTTACATAGCAATAATCAGTGTCGACTTCAAAACAAATATTGTCCTTGTATTTTTCGACTAGTTGTGGTGGGATCCTGTACTTGTTGTGCATTTTCTCTTGGAATTTGCTAAAGTAATCATCCATGACATCATTAAAGTTATCTCCTAACTTCTTGATGTAATCATTGATCTGATGGGTGATAGGTCGGTGTAGCTCCCATACTACTTTACTGTCTGAGGGAAAGAACTTTTCAAAATAGAAAAATATACAAACAAGTAGTGAACCAAACTTGAGTGTGTTTGCTGAGTTGTTCTTCTTTGGTTTCCTTATTGTGTTTAGGTTCTCAAAGAAGTTCTTTAGTAGTACTTCACACAAGTCTACTTTCATTCCCTTCTTTACTATTTTGTAGGCCAGGTCCACTGCAACACATGGTACATTATTTTCCCTTGTAGATTGGAAGAAATAGTAACCAATGACTCTGATTGCAAATTTTAGTTCAGCATCAGTGACATTATTCAATTTCAATTCTCAGTAATCGGATTCTACTCCGGTTAGACTGATTAGCTCCTTTTGTGATATCATTTTTTGTGCATGAGCATGATTGTAGATGGGATATCCGGTGATCAAGTGAATGACTTCCTTTGTGATCTTGAACGGTTGCTCTTGTAGCCACATGAAATCATCATGTACTCTACTCAATACAAACTTAACCCATTGGGGTTTGAACACATGAGGATAAACTAGGGCTTCAGTTAATCCCTTGATTCTGATATGTTCAAATTTACTATCCAGTTTGTCGTCAGTGCACAGTTCATCATATGTGTCACTAATCTCTACATGACCGAGTTCCTCAATACGACACTTGGTAAAGAATCTGACATCTTCTACCAATAAGACTCGATCTGGGATGAGTGAAAATGTAGTTTTATCATCTGATTTTGAGGTGACTTTAGGAGTTAGGGAATACTTCAGAGATGGCTTCTCCACATTTTGGACAACTACAGGGTCTTGGATCTTGGGTGCCATGGTAGATCTCGAGTAAAATTCGATAGGCTATCCTTAGGGTTTACAAGTAGCTTACTCTTCACACTCGGTAGACACTAGCAATTTGACTAGATCAAAAACCAGCTAAACAGTGTGAATAGATTGATGTCAATACCTTAAAATTCGCTCTGAATGAAGTTTGGTCACTTTAATTTGCTCTGCTCTGCTTCTCAAAAACTTGGGTGAATGATAGTGACTGCGAAAACACTTTTAAGTACTCAAAAATACTGGGCTCTGTGCAAGTTAGGTCAAGATATTAAATGCACTTAGTTCACCTTTTACCATTTTACTTCATTTTCTATTTTCACCAAGTACCCAACTTTGCTTTGTTAACCGACTTGACAGGTTTCCTGTATAGTATGTAAATTGACTAATTGCATCTTAACTATGCAGATTTTGAATTTTGTTCATAATAAAATAGGAACTGTTATGATTTAACTTTTAAAGAATGCAATCCCTTCATACCTTTTCTTGGCTAATTTGAAATAGGTGCACCTAACTCGGTAGGTAAGGTGCTTTCTTCATCAGACATAATTTCTTTCTTTTTCCAGATCATCTTGAATTTTTCTTTTATCTCCTCAGTGTCTCTTCTCGGTTGATCTTTGCAATCTCCAGCTAAATGTCCAGCTTTGTGACAATGAAAACATGCCATACCGGGATTTCTCCATGATCTCCGGTTGTTCATTCCAAACCTTATAAAATAGTTGGCACTTATATGTCCATATCTCCCACAACATTCACACCATATCCTTGTATTGTAATCCCATGGTACTGCTGCATATTGTCAGTAAGAATCTATGTGAGTTTGGTAACCTCCAGTGTTTGCTCAGTGTGGATACTTCATGTAGCTCTTTTGCTTAAACCAGCACTTCTTAGTACTATGTCCATATTTATTGCAATTTTTACAAAACCCTTTGAAATTTGCCTTCTGATGGTTGTTAACAGACTTTGTCCTACATTGATTAGGTATGTGACCACAGTTTTTGCAATTATAACAATATCCATTGGACTTAGAGATATTCGGTTGCTTACCTTTTTTGATCTGGCATATGTTGGCAATATGACCTTGATTTCCACAGTAGTAGCAAATAGGCTTCTTCCTTTTGATGTTATTTCTTTTTCTAGCTTGTTTTGATGATTCTCCTCTCTTGGTAGTATTAATTCCTTTCTCAATAGAGTCTTTTCCTTTGTAACTGAGTCCTCCATCTTTGTAGAGTCTTCTTGTATTCAGTTGCTCATCCAACATCTTTGATGCTTCATAACTTTTCTCCAATGATTCTTTGGATTTGTTTTCTATTTCATGTTCACCAGTCAACCTTGATACTTCAAGTTTCAATGATTGATTTTCATCATTCTTCAGAATTGCTTCATGATGAGCATAACCTATTTGATCTGTCATATTTTGTTGAATACCAGTTAACCTTATGATTTCATCATCCTTATCAGATACTAGAGCTTCAAGTTGTTGTTTCTCTCTTTGTAGATCTCTTTCTTTATCCTCAGCTCTCCTTAATGCATCTAGATTTTTCAGTCATTTATGTACTGAAATGTTCATGTTCTCTTTTCATTGCTTTTAGTTGATCAACCAATGCTTTGTTCTTTTCTTTCAATATTCCAATCATTTCTTTAGTTTCTTTAGAAATACTTTTCTCAGATGATGTCTCAATTTGTTCCACTAGCTCTTGAGAATCCTACAAGTCATCAGATAATCTTCTCCTTACTTTCAGAGATTTTTGCATTTGCCTCTGCATGTCTGCAATCACTTGATTTGCATTATCCAGCTCTTCTTGAAGATGCACAATCCTCTGAGATTGTTTGTAGCCTTCCATTGCTAAGATCTTTCTCTTTAGGTGGTTAAACCCATTTCCAAGATTCAAGCTCTGATACCAATTGTTAGGCCCAATATAAAAAGCTAATGTACTGAGAGGGAAGGGGTGAATCAGTACTCCAAAAATTTTCCTTTGTAATAACCTTACTGTTATGCATAAACAAAATAGTGCAGTAACATAAAATAAAACTATAATCAATAGATAACAATCATACACGATTCACTCCATAACACATATATTTTGGTCATGCAGAAACTCTTGGTTAGAGAGAAAAACTATGGTGGGGATGGCACCCACAACTTCACTACTGCAATAATAAAGAATGCTCTGTTAGAGCTACATTTAGCTATTTCTGATAGCTTACCCTATTAGGAGTATTAAGATCCACTAGATCTACCTTACTAAAGGATTTTTACAACACTATATAAGTGTAGCACCTGATTAAAGGATTTACAATTTATAGACTTGGTTAGAGTCTTTTACCCTATTATAGGTTTCTCTTACAACTTCAAAATATTACAATATAATCATTACAAATATTTACAACTTTACATTTGAAATGCTAAAGCAGATTCTATGTGCTCTGAATAAGATTACCTAGCTTGTAGCATACCTTGGTAACCCATAATGAAACTCGGTAAACCCTTTTGTTTACTCTATTCTTTGAGTGTTCACTGATAACCTTCTCAGTGACCTCTCTGTGTCTCTATAATAGTCTTCCTTCATGTATACACACTGCTATCTGATAGCATCTCAAACCATATATATCTAACCCTAGAATCATGCTGTATATATAGATCTCTTACAATGGTGATCTGATTCATTGCTTCGATCTTACAAAAAGATTCTTTGAATGAATAACTAAACAAAATATCTCATAGGTTAGATTGGCCTTGTAGTCATACATAATCTCATAGTACAATTTCCAATGCAAAAATGGTTAGATGTGCCTCGATCTTGTAACACGTTTTCATGTGCATGTCCAGGGTCAATGTATCTAGTAAAACATTTCACTCAGTGAATATCAAATCGGTGAGTTAACTTTACCACTCAGTAGCTATGAACCTTTACTCAGTAAACAGCTCGGTGAATACTATGTTTTGTGACTGCTTTCTTCAGTAACCGGCTAGACTATTCATATCGACTTCTCTGTGTGTACTGACTGCATGATTCGGTAATACTAACCAACTAGAATATAGTATGACTTTGGATATGAAACTAATGGCAATTTGATAAGTAGTAACAACAAGTATAAGAACTGTGTAGGGTGAGAGATGTTTCATGTTACTGATTGATGATTATTCGAAGACAATGTGGGTTGCCTTTTTGAGGGAAAAATCAAGAGCATTGGACAAATTCAAGATATTCAAAGTGAAAGTTGAGACTGAGATAGGATTGGAGCTGAAATGTCTGAGATCAGACAGAGGAGGGGAATTTTCTTCCAATGAGTTTGACTCATTTTGTGAGAAGCATGGAATTAGAAGAAAATTTTCTACTTCTAGAACCCTACAACAGAATGGATTTGTTAAAAGGAAGAACAAAACTATATTGGATGTTACAATTACTATGTTGATTGAAGGGAATATTCTGAATATCTATTGGAGAGAAGTTGATAGCACTAGTGTTTACACATTCAATCGAGTGCATATGAAAGATGATACTGGTAATACTCCCTATGAGCTATGGTCTGGTCATGTTCCTACTATGAGATATTTTAGAATTTTTGGAAGAAAGTGTTATATCAAGAGAGATGAGAATATAGGAAATTTTGATACAAGAAGTGATGAAGGAATTTTCTTGGGATATTCAACAAAGAGAAAATCCTACCGGTGCTACAATAAGAGATTGATAAAGATAGTAGAAAGTGTAAATGTGAAGATTGATGAGAAGTGTGGAAAGGAAATCAGAGCATGTGGATATGATGATGATCAGAATGTTGTCTTAATGCAAATTCAGACTGAAGAATTGAAATAGAATGATCTGATAGCTGTAGTTAATCCAAATCTTGTTGTTGTTGGTGAAGAGGTGTAGGAACCTAAAAATTAGAATAATTAGAAGACTTAGAGGTATGTAAGATTGAATCATTCTAAAAAATTAGATCATTGGTGACAAAAAAAAAAGGCGTGATGAGTAGAAGAAGGCTAGCTACTAAAGAGGTGTGTTTGATATCTAAAATTGAACCTAAAGATGTTGTTCAACATTGCAAAGATGAAAATTGGATGAAGGATATGGAAGAATAATTGAATTCAAATTGAAAGGAATAACGAACTTGTGCCTAAACCTAAAAACAAGAATGTTATTGGTACTAAATGGGTATTCAAGAATAAATTGAATGAAGTTGGTGAAGTTGTCAGAAATAAGCAAGATTGGTATGCAAAGGATATTCACAAAAGGAAGGGATTGATTATGATGAGACTTTTGCTCCAATAACTAGACTTGAAGTTGTTATACTAGTGCTTGTATATGCTGCTTATAAAGATTTCAAGTTATATCCAATGGATATCAAGTAAGCCTTTTTGAATGGTTATCTTGAGGAAGAAGTGTACATTGAGCAACCTGATGGATTCTCATTATCAGATGATGGAGATATGGTATGCAAACTGAAGAAATCTCTTTATGGATTGAAGCAATCCCCTAGAGCCTCGTATGCTAGTTTGGATAAGTATTTTCTAAAATTAAGATTTAATAAAGATACTGTTGATAGCAGTCTATATTTCAAGATTGAGAATAATAACATTTTGATTTTTGAAGTTTTTGTTTATGACATTATCTTTGGAGGTGATGATGAATTGAGTATGAAGTTTGTTGGTGATATGGAAAAAGAATTTGAGAAGTCTATGATAGGATAAATGAAATTTTTCTTAGGCTTGAATATTTCACAGACTGGAAAAGGTAATTTTATATCTCAAAATAAATATGTGACAGAATTATTGAAGAATTTTGGGTTAGAAGATTCTAAATAGGTTGGAGCTTCTATGGTGTCTATCTCTAAATTATCTAAGAATGAAGAATCTCAGAAAGCTAATTAGACCTTGTACAGATCTATGGTTGGTGGATTGCTATACCTGACTCAAACTAGACCTGACATTATGCATGTTGTGTTGGCAATAGCCATTCATCTGGTGGCTTCTAATTGTTGATTATTGGTTTAGGGTTGTCATTGATGGAAAATCTTCATGAGATTCCCATCTGGTAAACACAAATCTTGATTTTCAGAAGAGGATGCCAACTGGTAGCCAATTAACCAATATTTCAGAATGAATTGAGCAGTTTTGGTCTAGAAGATTTTTGGTGATTGCAAAGCTATGAATTGTGTATGGGTTGATTGAGCTGACATAGAGACGTCATTTTATTATTGTTTTGGTGATCTACATTTATCTTTGGTGATTTGGTCAAGCTGATATATGACTACACATTACATTAGCAAGTTGACATGATAGATGATCTATTTTGTGATTGTGGATATATAAGTCCAGTGTAGATGATCTTTTGATGGATGATATAATTGTATGTGAGCGAGTGGTGATCGGGAATCTATTTTTGTGTAATTTCACGTGCGCATTCTTGATTCGGTACTTAACTGAGATAATGTATAGGGAAGAACATAGTAGAACAATAAAGGTGATTCAGTCAGTGTATTTATCACTTAATCAGAACTCATCCAAGCATTCTAGATGCTATTTTGGAGTTCATTTACTGTAATTCATCATTGTAATTAATTAGTAAGGCAGTGAGCCTTCTGAGGTTGTAACCCTTATTGTATTTGAGCAGTGACCCTTTCGAGGTTGTAACCCTTATTATATTTGAGCAATGAGATCTAGGCAGTGTTCCTGAATTCTTGTGTATTCCCCATATTGTAATTGTTAGACACAATGTGTCACTGAGAGGGGGGGGTGAATCTATGGTTTTTAAACTTTTTGTTGAACACAAAGTACCTCTGAGAGGGGGGGTGAATCAGTAGTTCCTAAACTTTTGGACTTTTAAAAAAAATTCAGAATACTGGTTATTATCTTAAGAACCAAACAATCAAACCGGTACCCACAACACCAGATACATGAGGAAAACCCAACATTGGAAAAACCTTGGTGAGAAATGCTACTGGAGACTACTAATCCAATCCAGCCTCACAAGTAAAATACTGGATTACAAAAATTTAGGGCACCGACCCAAGGAGCACCAACCCCTTCTATTTCAGGACACCAACCCTTGCACCAAGCTCCAACTTGGTGATGTATATAATGAAATACAATTTAGATACAATTAAGGCTTCTTGTTGCAAATGAATTCTGCAACTCTTGGTCAAATGGCTTACTATCGGTTGACAGTCTTTTCTTCTCCACTGGATCTCACACTACTGGTTGTGAGATCACTCTCTCTGATTCTTGGCCTCTCTTTTCTCTCTCTCATAGTCTCAACTTACTGTGTCACACTTGGATGTTGTCTTTCTCTACCACACCTCACCAGTTTTCTTTCTCATTCACTCTCCAACTTTCTTAGAATAAATTCTAAGGCAAAATTAACCTTCTCTGTGCTTAAGCTCTCATTTCTCTTTTTCTTTTCTACAAGCATCAATCTTCTCTATTTCAAGCTCATGTATTTATATTCATGATTTCCCATCAAGAATGCATTCAAACATGGTCATGTTAGGTTTTCCTTTTCCAACTCAATCTGAATCCCCTCTGATACAATCTTCTTTTCAAGGATATGGTCTTTATGACAACGTTCAATCACCAGCTAAACTTCACATTCCAATGTGCATTTTCTAAATCTGGAGTTTTGCACCATGCTTTTCTTCTTTCCTCTGTTACTCACCATTAATGGATGTGTTGTTTCCTTCACCTAACAGGTATGAAGATCAAATATTCTTGTGAGATAAGTGTATTTTGCTTTTCCATCTTGCCTTCATTGAGCCACAATCTTCTTGCATCCTCCATGACTTGCGGGTTCCTCATAAAAACCAACCTTCCTATTGATTTTTTACCTCGATGCACACTCCACCAACTTGTGTGGTACCTCCACCTAACATCCAACTATCATGCTTGTCAATATCCACCTTTACTTGAATTGCTATGTCAATTTGACATCCTTTGTCGATCCAGGTTGATTACTGGTTTGGTTTATGTTACCGGTATGACCATCAACCTCTTATTTTTTCTATTCACTAGTTGTTGTCCCTTCATGATATACAACCAACCTTCATTATGGTTTATGCCTTACCGATAGATGACCCAAGTCATGTGTGCTAGCATTTGCATGAAGATTGCATTAATGAAATGTTATGTTGTCATTGATGTCAACTAACCGGTAATGATGTTGTTATAATGTTGTTTTCGAACCGGTAATTGAGCTTGTGAAGGAAACTAGTATTACTAGAGATGAAGTGAGATCAATCAGTAAACACTACCAGTTGATATGCTAAACCCTAACCAATGAATTTTGGTGAATCGGTTGTATTGGTTTATGATCAAATGATGAGCAATAATGATTATGACATGTATGAATGTTGTTTGAGAAGAGTTTCAAAAGGTTTTTGGCATGTAGAGATAACAATTTTTGTCTTGGGAATGAACAAGTTCATTGCATGTAATGTAAACCGCATGATGAGTTATAGAGTTTGATGAAGCGATGATTAAGGAGTGGTCAAGGATATCTTGCATGTTGTGCAATGATTGTTATGTAATCCAACGGTCATACTTAAACCGATTTGTTTGTAATCTCTATGAGATATTAGGTTTGGTTTGGGATGTGTTACCGACCTATTGATTTGTTTATAAGGTCAATGAGTTGTTTTGTTGAAGTGTTGGCAATTTGTGATTGAGAGTAAGAGAGTGTGGTGGCCGAACTAGATGATATATCTACAATATGTGTAAAGGAAGATAGGAGCATGAAAAGGATCTGAACACGCAAGTGTAGTGCTATTCAAATAGATCAGCAAACCCCTGTTGTTTTCTAACAATTACAGCAGTCAAATCCCCTGACTGGGTAAGCTCTATCAAGCTTAGTGTTATTCAAATCCTCTAACTAGGTGATCCATTAGCTTGGATTCCAAATCCTCTATCGAGGTTATTCCTAGCAGGGTATTGCTTCTAATAGGGAATTATAGTCAAACCCTTAACCAGGTGGTCCCTAACAGGATATGTTCTTAACATTAATTTTTGTTAAGCTTTAATAGGCTTGGCTCCTAATAGGGTGAACTTCTGAAGAGTTCAGAATACTTGTGGCTATTCATCCCCAACATGGTTTTTCCCATTTGGGTTTCCACGTAAAAAATATTGTGTCAAGTGGTGAATGATTTTGCAGTTATGTTTACTATGGTTGAATTGCTTAACTGCTAGATCCACTTTGATATGTTATGTTAATTAGAAGCAATCTAAATTATGTTTTAACTACCATCAGTAAAGTATTTGAATGATTCAGTTAAAAGGTTTTCATAGTTTCAAAGATGTTATATTGTTAGTCTGTTAAACAGTCAACCGGTTTAACTTGTTACTATTATTACATTTGAAGTCCAGTGTTTAAACCAATCAGTTTAGAGTTTGCTTTGAGAGGTTGTTTCTGAGATTGGTGAAAGTCTATACATTTTTCTATCTACTAATGCACCCCCCCTCTCAATAGTTGACTGGATCCTTATTCTTTCATCATACCATCAATTGGTATCAGAGCATTTTAGGTCCTCTAAGGTCTAAGCCTAATAGCTTGAGGTAAAGATCTTGAAGAAGATGATGAAGAAAGAGGGTCCAAAGTTTAATAGAGAAAACTACTGGATATGGAGTGATGGAATGAAAATTTATATCAAGAGTCTAGGAAGTCAATATTGGGAGCATGTTGGTACTCAATATGTTGCACCTAGTGGGATTATGACTAATGATCAGAAGAAAGAGAAACAAGAAAACAATCAAGCACTAGAGGCCACTATCAGTTCCTTGTCTGATGCAGAGTATGTTGATGTCCATGGTCTGGAGACTGCTTATAAGGTATGGAAGAAACTTGAAGAGAACTACAGTGGTGATGAGCATGTGAAGATTGTCAAAGAAGACAGTCTAAGAGGAAAATTCGATGACATGCAGATAGCTGAAGGTGAGAATATACAACAGTATGGTTAGAGGATGAAAGAGATAGTTGGTGAGATCAAGACATTGGAAACTAATAACACTGAGAGGGGGGGGTGAATCCATGTTATACTAGAATAGAAGATTTTAGCCTTAACAAAACATACATACACCAACCAGTATATCGGTATAAACAAAATTGAAAGAAGTAATGCAACCAATAAGTCAAACACATAAATGAGAACCATAACACAGAGATTTATACGTGGAAAACCTCAATGAGGAAAAACCACAGTGGGATTTGTGACCCACAATATCAATTTACTGGCCATATGAAGAGATATTACAATATATGATGGGCCTGGACTTGTAGGAAGGCTTATAGCCTAGAGCACATTTCTCATCACAATAGGAGTGTCAGTGACTACATAACAATCTAGACAACAATCCGTAGAAGTGTGAACTGCTCAATATAGCATCTCCTATTCCAGAATATAGTTCCAGTTTTAGCTATGTCTATTCCGGTTAAAAATTTAAAACCTTTGTTGGCACTGTGTTGTCATTGATGTCAATCATTATGAGATGACCATCAGTAGAAGAGATGAATTAACAACACTGCTATGAAGGAGTATAGGATGTGATATCCTTGATATCATCTTATGTTGTAAAACACTGGTAAGACAAGAAAGAGTGGCCAGTGGAGTCACCAGTACACAAGTTAGTGCCTGACTTGTGTGATGAGATAGAGGAGTGTTTGAGTGGTCATTTGTGATGAAGAGACATAATATTGCCTAAATCACATCAACATTGGAGGAGAAGAATGAACAGGTCACTGGTATGCTATGAGGTTGCAGAACAATGAGACTCCCACTGGATGAAGTTGCAGTCTTGATGAGAAGAAATGACTGATAGTGAATGTTCTCACATCATATCAAATATACCTATTTAAAATGATGTTGCACAAATAGGGAAGCCACTTGAGTATATTGTGGGATGCAGAAGATAAGGTGTCACTCCACTAGTAAGTGGAGATTATCTCTTATTATGCATTGTGTGCATAAGTGTGAAGAGATAAAGGCAAGTACTTGAAGGCTCACATCGGATCCACCAGTGAATTGAGGGAATGCCTTAAGTACATGAGATCAGGACTGACAGAGAAGGCATGTTGATACACCAGTTCAGAGGAAGTGATAAGTGTTTGTCACCTTGAAAAACTAGTGGAGGAATAAACATAATTGATCAGGGAAAAGGTAAGGCTAAGCAGATGCAACTAGAAATAGATTGACCTGATTAAAGATGGAGTTTTGTGAAGGTTGATGACATGGTATCATCAAGAGTGGTAATCGATATGTAAGTCCATTGCACATATACTTGATGGGAATGTGCGTGCATAGGTATGTCATGTCTGAAGACTGGTTTGAGGGTTACACCAAAAGATTAAGAAAGGTCATGACAAGAAGGACAACTGGCAAGGTGTCATATGCCAATAGGGTTTTCTTATTGGTAGATGGAACCAATTGTTTGAATGTTTGGTGACTAGGCATGAACCGATAGAATAGTGTGATGAGGTGGATACCAACAATGATGCCAAGAAAGCATAAAATGGCAAACGTGCATGAGTTGGCAAACCTGCATCAGATAAAGATGAAATGTACATTGATGGGGTAGGTGTAGAGTTGATTGATTGTGATAAAATGTCCCACAAATCACAGGACATGTTATCAATTTTTACAGAGGTTTGTGACTTGAGGTCTGAAGGACAACTACGAGCCAGCTAAGAGTGGTTGAGGAGATCAAGGAAATGAAAGAAACAACATGATGGATTGTGTGTTTTTTGACCAAGAGATCTGTTGTTAGGATAAAAAGTAGATCATGATAGATGGAAGGCGTGATCCAAGAGGTACGTAAATGATGGAGTTGTGTAGACAAGCTGTCTGAAAGATCAGATCAAACAAGATCTAATTGGATTTGGTTTTTCCTCGAGGGTGGTGAAGAAACCCTAACCACCTGATTTTTGAAATGGTCTTTTGGTGGGAAACTAGTCTATAAAGATGAAGGCAAAAGACATTATGACATGCTGCAGTAGTAGAAGAATGCATTGCTATTGCGAAGTGTGATACTTCTGCAGGGAAGAGAAAATCAGCTAAGTGCTTTATGATCATCTTAGAAGTGAGTGAGAGTGAGGGAGAACCTAGTTGAAGCGTTCAACTAGTATGAGAGAAGAGTCTGTAGTGTTCATACCGGCAGAGCAACAAAAGTAAAGGAGGTTGTAGAGAAGGAAGACAAAGAACTGGCAAAGTGTTATACCGATGAAGAGAAGAGAGTAAGGTAGAGATCCAGCAGAGTAGAAGAAGAGAATAAGTATACCGATAGAGTTCATCAACAATTAAGCAGCAGTAGAGAAGTGAGTCAGTGTAGTAGAGAAGGTATCTCACCGACAGAGTAAGACATAAGATAAGATTGCAAGATTCACTTGTAACAAGATAACTACTTATGTATTTGATGTTTATATTGTGAACACTGAGTTGTAGCTTGGTGCAGGGATTGGTTCTCCTTGGGTAGATGCCCTAAAGGTAGGGGCTGCAGCTCCTTTGGGTTGTAGCCCATAAATTAGGTAGGGGTTGTAGCTCCTTAGGTTGGTGCTCCTTGGGTTGGTGCCCTAAACTTTGTAACTATTTTTTCATTTTAAGGCTGGATTGGAGTAGTAGACTCCAGCAACATTGCTCACCAAGGTTTTTCCCATCTTGATTTTTCCTTGTATGTGCTAGTGTTATGTGATGTCCCTTGTGTGATTGTATTTATGTTGGTCTCTCCACTAACCGGTCTGTCTACATTGAGGTAGATCTATGCTCATGTAGGATTAGTAAAAAGAAATGATTTGAGAACCATTGATTCACCCTCTCCCCCTCTCAGTGGTGCATTGTGTCTAACAATTGGTATCAGAGCGTAGGTTCCCAGTTAGATGAGCTTTCTCCAACTTGGGTAGATTTGAGCTTAAGGACACAATGGTTTGTTTAGTGTCAATCTCTTCTCCTGTATTTGATGGTTCAAATTTTTCTATTTAGAGTTGTAGAATGGAATTTTCTTATCCTCTTTGGGGTTTGATGTATGGATGTCAGTAGTTGATGGTCTCCCTAGAAAGATCAGTCTCCTTATCAGATTTGTAGAAGAAAGAAAAAACCAGTGCAATGAATAGGCCATGAAGGCTATATTCAGTGGACTCACAAGTGATGTCTCTTTATAGGTGGACAAGTGTAAAACAACAAAGAGCTTATGGGAAAGATTGAATAAGCTCTATGGAAATGAACCCTCAACTATAGAACCAACAATTGAAGGAAATATGAGAAATACCTCTCATATTTATCTAGATGATGAAGATAGATCTGCTAGCAGTAGTAGTTGTGGTAAAGAAGGAACTCACCTCTTTGTGGTTCAAGAATCTGAAAGTGGCTGGGCAAACAGTTCCGCCCAATAAGATGTGTTGGACAGTGATGATGATGAAGAGGAAGACATGGCAAATAGATCTAGCCATCAAGATCCTTTTGATAATGAAGAAGAAGTAGAAGTTGACCTTGAAGGAGAGCTTGTAAATGCACTTGAAGAACTCAATAGAGTTAGAAGGGAATACAAGCTATTCAAGAATGTTGCCATAGTAGAGCAGAATCGATTATCAAAATGCCTTGAGGAATCTTAGAAAAGCCTCTTAGATTTGATGTCTCAAGTAGGAGACACCAAGGAGTGTTGGTGTGAAGATCTAGCATCTAGGCTAGAAATGAAGAATGAATAAAATCAACAGCTACTTGGAGAAATGAAGATTCTCTAAAATAACCTTGAGAAGTGTCAAGATGAGCTCAAGGTAAGAGTCTGATTTGATGGCAGTAAAGATACCTTGGACAAGATACTGAAGAATCAAAACCATGCCAAGGATACTAAAGGTTCAGGAAGTGGTGCCGGTGAATGCTCCACCAACAAGGATGTCCCTCACAATGACATTATGTTTGCCTCCTCCAATGGAGAAAACAAAGGCCAAATCTTCTTAGTGAGAAATGCTCCCCGGAAGAAGATTGATCTAGATACAACCGGTGAGGACTTGTAGACAAGAAATAATACTGGTGCTGCAAGAAGAAGGAACACTAAATATCCCAAAGGAAAGGGGAAGATGAGAGTAGAAAGCTTCACTGGAAGCAAGAAGATGAGGAAGTAGCAAAGAAGACCTCCTACCAGTAGAGGACAAAGAAATGCTATCACCCATAGGGGAAAGAAAATGTGCGAGAAGAAGAGACTAGATGAAAGAGCTGCACAAAATGGACAACCAAGGATCCATTCTCAAAGAAGAAGAAATGAAGATGCAAAACTGGTAAGATCTCCTCATGCATCGAAAAATAAATTTGTAAGTCATATGCCATCATTCACCGGTTACTATTTTGCATGTAATGCCTATGGCCATAGGGAAGAAGAATGTAGAAAGAGATCTAGAAGGAATAATCTAGGATCTCATAGACAAAATGCATATGAGAAAAATTGATCTAGGAATAGATACATGCATGTCCCTTCTCCCAGTTATGCAAATGTTATTTGTCATGACTACAATGGATCTGCCCATAGAGAGTTTGAATGTAGGAAGAGGAAAATGCAGTGACATGGAGGCTGACAAAATGGCTATGCTCTACCAAAAAGTGAAAATAGAGCATATGGAAGACATAGACTTGCATGGAACCAAAGGATAAATTTCTCTACTAAATCAAGAGGTCCACTACTTTCAGTTACCAATCACAACAACATGACCGGGAGAAGATGGTCAAACTATTATGCTAAAATATTTCCAAATCATAAAGTTGGGATGGATTTTGTGTGCTACTATAGCACTACTTCTAGCTATAATAAAGAATCAGGAAATGGAAGGAAGCATCAGTAGAAGAAGGAAATATCTTCTCCCAAGCTTGAAAATGGGAAAAAGGATGAGACCAAGTAGGCATGGAGGAAAAAGACCATGGACCAGCACTGTGCATCCAAGGCACATGTGATATCTCCTAAGGCCTAAAAGAGATGTAGGACCCCAGGGGGAGTAGCACATTGAATTTTTTATTCATCCCCCCCTTAGGGAAGAAGGCAACATGGAAGAACATATTGTTGCCAATGAAAAGGAAGGAAGTAATAAGTGTGTGTAGAAGCTGCATTAACTACACACGTACTGATCAGTGTTGGATCACCATTGCATGCTTCAATGAGTAAAGGTTAACAATTAGTACCAGATGTTAAGCGATATGTGCAAGATGTTACCGACATGTATTCTAATAGGTACTTGTAGGTTATGTAAGACAATGAAGTTGGAAGTTCATTGCATCAGTCCCGATAGCATGGAATGTGGAGTTCAAAATATATGCGTACCTTTTTCATGTATATATTTTCAAAGAGTTTTCTATCAAAATTAACCTCTCCTCAATCTTTTTCTTTTCTCTGACCATGATCTGATCAAAAGTGACTCTCTTAGCCAAAGTGAATTTTTCAAGTGCTAGCTGGCTAGAGATCTACTGTAATGATTGAAAATATTTAGAGATTTGTTATGTTATTATCTTAAACTTGTCGGAAGGGTTTGCTTCATTCTTAATCTTACATTCTGGGACCAATCTATGCAAAACAATTATGGATTGATCTATAATCCCTTTGTCTGTGGTTCCCTCCATCAATTTCTGAGCAGCCATCATCATCAGCTCTATGGGACTCATCTTTGTGATGTTTTTCTTTTCCACTAGAGAAGTGTCAATTTTCAATAATGATGTGTCAACAACTGGTTCACTACCAGATTCCCCTATTTTCTATGGTGATTTAAATTTTATTGCCTCCTCACTTGCACTAGTGGCTTTGCCACTTGGTGCAGTTTGTGCAACTGTCGGTTCCTCTCTAGGAATAGTATCCTCAACTTGTATATTAGTATCCAGAGGACAATTGTCCTCAATGTTAGTATCTTGTACAATTTTCTCTGCATTAATCAATGTCTCTATATGAGTTTGTACATTTGTGTTAACTGATGGCTCAATTTCCACTATCTTGATATTCTTCAAAACTGAGGGTGGAGTACCCATAATTTCTTTACCTTTCCCTTCAACCTGTGTATCTACAATATTAGTCTTTGTCTTTAGTGAAGTGAATAATCCTCTATGCTCTCCCAAAAATTTTATCCAACCCTTTTGTGTTTCCATTATAATCTCATTCATCCTTCCTAACATTAGGCTAGTTATTCTATGTTTGCTATTAAAAACCTTTCTGTCTGCAACCTCAATTGTCATCTCCATCTCATCTAGAGTTATAGAAACACATATAGCTAAAAGTTATTGCATCTTAATGTGTTTATCTTCTTGCATTGCAGATGACCTTCTATCATCTAACATGATGTATAGCTCTGTTGGTATTTGATTTTCTATTTCAATTAGTGATTTCTTATAGATGTCTAAATATAGAAGAATTGCTTCCTCTACCTCTCTTTGTTCATCAACTTCTAATGTATCATAATATGATTTAACATTTTTCAGCATCCCATCCTTAGTAATTTCATCTACAATTTCAGCACAAGACATAGTCACATTACCAGTCTCTGGTATCAAATCAATGTCACTCTTCTTCCTCCTTCTAGTAGTACTAGATGCAGTTGATGGTTTAGCCTTGGGTGTCTACTTCTGTGCCAGTAATTTGATGGTAACCTTCCTAATCGGTTGTTTCTTTGCTTCCACTTTAGGTTCTTCCAATTTCTTCCTCACAACCCTTTTGAATGCTAATGGTGTCTCATCTTCAAGTTCATAATCGGCAATCACGGGTTCAATATGAACTACTAGATCCTTCCTCTTTCTCCCTTTCTCTGGGACAACATCAATGAGTGCCTTAATATATTTAGAAACCTCTTGTACAAACTTGCTTGCCTTACCTTCTTGTTTTTCCCTCTTCTTCTGGTTGAACTCAATTTCAACCTCAAGAGTCTTTTGCTGTGTTGTTCCATAAGGTTTTTCTTCTTTATCTATCTCGGTATCAAGTAAAATTTTAAGATATGCATCAATAATTAATGTATCCACCTCGTATCCCATTTCCTCTATCCAAATCATCTGGGGCTTGACTGCCTCCATGAGAGTCACATCCTTCTTGACCATGAAACAAATGTCAATAGAGTATCTCTCTACTATTTTCTCAGGGATTCTTATTCTAGACCTCATAGATTTTTGAAATGGCTTGAAGTAACCCATACCTTATCATCTCTAAGACTTCATAATGCAACAATTGATTGCTTAAGGTGTCTTCCTACTGGGATGTCAAAAGCCCATTATTTATTTCCAGTACTGAGGGTATCATTCAAAAAGTATAACATTAAGCATACTAACAGATTGGTGGCCTTCTTCTCACCTTTAATCTTTCCTAAATTGATAAATAACTCCTCAACCATCTAGACATAAAGATCTAACTTGATATTTTCTCTCATCATTCTATAAGCGGCCAAAATACATGAACTGGAAACTAAATTCAATCAGTTAGACTGAGTTACCTTGTAGCCTACGATCATGCTTCCAAATTTGATGTCAGTGTCAGTGATAGTGCTCACCTTCATAGATCTCTTGTTTTATGTGGCACTGGTGATCTTCGTTACAAAGTCATTTGATACTTTCTTATCCAGATGTTACCCTATCGATGGCAAACTAGTAATTGATTGGATGGCTTCCTTAGTGATTTTATAGGGTCAGTCCAGCCATATGAATTCCCCATGTACTCTACTTAGTACATATCTGACAATTTCATCCTCGAACTCCAAAATATCCAGAATATCAATGAACCCTAGATCTTCAATGTTTTGATATGTCGGTTTGACTTTACCAGCTTCTCCCATGAGTTCATTCATATGCATCCCTTTGATCTCCAAAGTGCCTAAGTCCTCTATATGAAAATGAATATAGGCCCTAACATCTTCCACATAGACCACTCCCTCTAGGACACGAGAAAATGCTCCAACCGAATCATCCTTGGTAGCCACATGTGCATACCATTTGAAAATTGGCCTTGGGAGGTCCTTAACTTCTACTACAGTTGGATTTGCAATGAAAATAGGAGAAAAAAGATGATCCTGATTCCACGATTCAAGAAAAATACCTTTAGAACGCTGCCGATGAAAACCTCTAACAAAACCTTCCAGATGTTGGTGTGATCATTCATGAAGAAATTTGATCGCCTTTGAATAGCTTCTGATTGCACTAAATCACTTTGAATCGCTCTGAAATCACTCTGAATTCTGGGTGAATAATGATGAAGTGTAATCAAAGTTTTATCCATTGAGAAAACCCTAATTTTATGTTGACATAGATGACTGTCGGTGAATGATACCGAATCTCACTCTAAACATATCAATGCCGGATAATCCTCTCCAATATCTAAAACATCTTCTAGAATCTCCTCTAGGGGCATATGCATCATCTTCCATGAAATTTGTCTACCCCTAAGGCATCTTCCTTAGTTACCGGATGAGCTCATTGCCACTGCAGGGGCAACCTCTTTTGTTGGATAGGTAACCGAGACATTCCCATCTGATGATTTCTCTTCAGTCTTTCTAACCCATCTTTGAGTATGATATTATCAAATTTCACTAACCTTCTCTTTGCCTTTATCATTTGATCCTCCATTGCCAACCGGTGGATTTTTGCTTCTACAGAACTTAGCAATATGTCCAACTTCATTACATGCATAACATGTAATATTGTTCTTTTGAATCACCTTACTAAAACTAGTAAAATTGCTTGACTTACACTAATTAGCCATATGTCCAATTTTCCACAAGTATAGCATTTTACATTCATTCTGCAATCTTTTGTCATATGACCAATTTTATTGCATTTACAACATTTACTAGGAGCAAAATCACGGTTTTGATTTTCTCTATTTCTACATTGCCTAGCCATGTGACCAAATTTGTTACAAAAAAAACATTTACCATTGAATTTATAAGCATTGAATTGCCTTACCGGTGCTTTATGGTTTTGATCTTCATTAGCAGTACTGGAACTCTATCCTTGTTCAAATCCAAGTCCATTGGAATCTCCAATCTGCCTATGTCTCTTCAGTAACTCATCAAGTTGTGCTGAGCTCTTGAATTTTTCTTTGTACTCACTTGCAACAGTTAAATCATCTCTTAGTATTGTCATTTGTCTCTCAAGCTCTTACTAATTGCTCTAGGATTGTACCAAATTTGACCTTAATATCTCATTTTCATGAGTCAACCTACAACATTCTTCAAATTTGTTCTTCAGGGATACAACATGATTTTATTCCTTTTTCTTTCTATCCTTAATATCCTTGGACAACCTCATAGTCATAGTTTGCATTTCATTCTTTATAACCATGTTCTCCTGACTCAATTTCTGACATTGTTCCTTAAGGGCATCTTCATCATCCTAATTTTGCAAAAATTCCTTCCTCCTACCTTGAACATATGATAGTCTCTCTTGTAGGACAAGAATAAATTCTTTAGTAGAATTCAACTCATCTTATAGCTTTAAGTTCTTCAATCTTTTAGCATCATAATATTCAAGTGCCATCTCAAGTTGTTTCTCAAAATCCATATTCAATGATTTTGATTTCAGGATCTTCCTCAAGCTGTTAAGCTTCCTCCGACGCACAAGGCTCTGATACCAATAACACTGAGAGGGGGGGGGGGGGGGGGGTGAATCAGTGTTATACTAGAATAGAATATTTTAGCCTTAACAAAACATACATACACCAACCGGTATACTAGTATAAACACAATTGAAAGAAGTAATGCAACCAATAAGGAAAAGACATAAATGAGAACCATAACACATAGATTTATAGGTGGAAAACCTCAACGAGAAAAAACCACGTTGGGATTTGTGACCCATAATATCAATTCACTGGCCATATGAAGAGATATTACAATATATGATGGGTCTGCACTTGCAAGAAGGCTTACAACCTAGAGCACACTTCCCATCACAATAGGAGTCTCACTGACTACATAACAATCCAGACAAAATCCAAAGAAGTGTGAACTCCTCAATATAAAGTCTCCTATTCCAAAATACAATTCTAGTTTAAGCTCTGTCTGTTCTGATTAAAACCCTAAACCGTAGTACCAGAATAACCCTTACAATGAATTCCTCACATTCATAGCCTCTCTAATATATTTCTCATTGCATTACATCCATATATCCATTCCACATGTCTATCTCTATTCTCTTATTCATGCAAAATGATCTAATCAATCTCCCCTATATACCCTATACAAATGAATAAGCATTTAAACAAGTTTCTGATGCCAGATCCAAGATGTGTCGGTCTCCAATACCAATGACCTTTACTATACCATGTTGTCCTGCATTGCTAGTGACCAATGAAATCTTCTATCCTGGTAGTGTCGGTGTCAGTACTAGTGTAGAGTCTGTGAAGTGCCTGTCGGTACACCATATAAAGCTGAAACTCAAAATAATTTTGTCATCAATGACAACATAATGAAACATAACCAGTAGAGTGTCAATTTCCAACACAAGAGTGTTGGTGGTAAAGTGGAAGATGACACAATGGTTAGTAAGGTGTTGAGAACCCTTCTACTGGTCTACGCTATCTGAGTTGCAGCCATTCAAGAGCTAAAGTCAATTGATAAAACTAAGGTAACCCTTGACTCCATCATTTTTAAGCTTACTACTTTTGAATTAAATGGTTATGATGGTAGTGTTTAGGAGTCTGAATATGCATTTAGAGCTTCAATTTATAACTCTTCTATGAGGAAAATTAGAGATGTATGTCACAGTTATGAATCTAGATCCAGCAGAGAAGTTGATGATGAAGATAGTTTGGTTGAGCTTGAAGCATTGTTGGCCAAGCGGTTGCCCAGAGGTATTGGTAAGTACAAAGGTAAATTATCCTTGAAATGTTTTTCATGAAACAATATTGGACACATTGAAGCTAACTGTCCTAATGGTGACAATGAGAACAAGGGTGAGAAGTTCAAGAAGTACAAAGGAAAAGGCAAAAGAGATTGTCTCATTGCAGTTGATGGTGGTACCACTGATGGGGAATCTGAGGGAGATGCTAATGAGGATATTGTTTTTGTAGCCATTAAAGAAGAGACATTTGATTAGAAAGCATTAGTTTCTCGCATGGATAATTTTGATGATTGGATCATTGATAGTGGTTGTTCACACCACATCACCAGTGATTGGAAAAAATTTCTTACCTTGAAGGAATTTGATGGAAGAGTTGTGAGATTTGGTAATGATTCACCTTGCATGGTAAAAGGTAAGGGAACTATTTCTCTTAATGGAAAGAGAAGTGTAGATGATGTCTACTAGGTTGAAGGATTAAAGCACAATCTTTTAAGTGCAGCCAAACTCAATGATAGAGGCTATCCATTGGAATTTAAGAATGGAATGTGCGAAATCTATGGAAGAAAAGGTGAACTGATTGCAACCGACAAGCAGACTAAAGGTAACTTGTTTCACCTAAATCCTAAAGTCAACAACTGTTTAATTGCTAAAGTAGATTATAGTTGGCTTTGGCATAGGATATTTTGTCATATAAATTTTGATAACATTGTCAAAGTGAGTAAGTCCAAGTCAGTGAGAGTTTTTCCTCAGTTGGACAAACCCGTTAATGTTATGTGTAAGGAATGTCAGTTGGGAAAGATGCAATCCTCAAATTTAAGAAAATCTTTTTCAGCAGAACATCTATTAGATTTGGTTCATACAGATCTTTGTGGACCAATAAGGACTAAAAGTATTCAAGATGACAAATATTTTATGATCTTCACTAATGATTGCTAAAGAGTGATGTGGGTAATATTCTTGAAGGACAAAAAAAAGAATTTAGTAAGTTCAAGGCATTCGAGGCCTTAGCTGAAAAGGAAAGTGGTAAGAAGATAAAGTGTCTTAGGATTGATCAAGGTGGTGAATTCACTAGATATTGTGAATAAAATGGTATCAAAAGGAAGCTTTCTACATCAAGGACACCACAATAGAATGGTAATGTAGAGAGTAACAAATGCTCAATTGTTGAAGCTACTAGAATGATGTTGATACAAGAAGGTGTAGCAAAAACTTTCTGGAGAGAAGCTGTCAGCACAGTTGTCTACACTATGAACTGGATATTGGTTAAAAGAGGTCGAGATAAAACTCCTTATGAATACTAGTATGGTAGATCACGTAATGTTAGTTATTTTAAAATATTTGGTAGTAAATGTTTTATTAAGAAAGGTGACTATGTTAGTAAGTTTGAGGCTAAAAGTCATGAAGGCATATTTCTTGGTTACTACACCAAGAGTAAGGCCTATAAATTTTACAACAATCAGACATAGAGAATTATTGAAAGTGTTGATGTTTGAGTGGATGAGTATCCTGAAGTCTCGGGGGAAACCAGTGCGGAGAAAAAGGATGAAGATCCTTGCATTCTATTTTTGGAGCTAGAATTGGTGAAACCTGAAACTGGTAAAGAGAATGTTGTTGTACCAGTTCAATCAAAACAGGTAAATTTAGAAGATGATGATAATGAAGAAAAAGAACGTGAAGACAATGATCATATTATTCTGAGGTATGTGAGACTCAATCATAATCCTCACCAAATTATTAGAGATAAGGATGTTGGAGTGTTAACTAGAAGAAGAATTAGAGAGAATTTTTTCATGATCTCCTCTATTGAGCCTAGAACTGCTAAGGAAACATTTGGAGATGATCACTAGATCAAATCTATGGAGGAGGAGCTTCATCAAATTGAGAAGAACAACACATGGACCCTAGTGTTGTTCCCGATTTCTGATCTCCTTATCTTCTCTATAAGAATTTTCAAGCCTCTATCGCATATGGAGAGAACAAGAAAATAGAAGTCCAAGACAACATTTAACAAGGTTTATACAAAATCCTTCTACACTTCACGCTTATACTAAGCTTAGGTGGGTATACCATTTGTGAACACTTTTCACAATTATGACAAAAGATTCACTTGAAAACCAGTGTCAACTTCTCCAAACCCTTATCACCTTAAACATAACTAAACATAAAGGAAAGATTCATATTCATTTTTATTTTTGATCTCCAAGAAGGTTATAAAACTTATCAAACTATACCAATGCCTTATCCCAGGCTTCAGAGTCACCTAAGACTAGATAAGAATTCTAAATAGGAAATCCACATACATTTCATCATTTTGACTTCACCAAATTTATATATGCCTGACATATATAAATTTTACCTTTGTGCTAAACCCAGTTATCAAATTCAAGCAAAATTACTTAAGATTTTAAGTTTTTTTACAAAATTCTTGTGATACCTTACAAATGAGAAGAATAGAGGATAAAAAGAGGAGGGAAAAAGATTAGGTCTACATCAGAAATCACCAAGTGCCTTCTTTCCCCAACTAAAAAATATTCGTTCTTCCTTCTCATGGAAAATTCTCTCAAAATATCTCATGTTTGTTGAAAAAAACCAGATGACTAATTTCCTTGTCTCGAGAGCTTTCCACTAATATATAATACTTGCCATTTCGGGTAAAAAATACCTCTTGAGCGAATTAATCTTGAATGTGCAAGCCATCATTTAAATTTTCATATTTTCCTCATTATTTAAGACTATGCAATTTAACTTTGTTTTTTCACAAATTTATCCTTTGCGCCTTGCCATGTGGTAGCTTGTGATTCTCCCGTGGCGCCACCTAGGACAACACTTGGACCTACCACCTCAGCTCCATCTCACCAGCTTGCGGGCCGCCACCTGTCTGCCACTGGATTGCCACCAAACCTGCCAACTCACCTCCATCTCAGGGCCACCTCACTTGGACCCACTAACTCACCTGCCACCTGGACTTGCTAGCTCATCTTTCACCATTTTGCAAAGGGTAACCTTTGTGCATCTTTGCTTCATGAAACAATGCCAGTCGCTGATCACCATCGAACTTGCTCGATCTTTAACTTTTTGTTGTTTAATGAAGGGTAACTTTTGTGCATATTCTCTTTGTGAAACAACACCAGTCATTGATCATCCTCGAACCTACAAACTCGTTAATTCTCCCTTTTACTACAAAACCAGGATGCTTACCTCGGGAATCATGCACACATGGAGTCCACCTGTTCGCCAACTATCTCTTCATCACCTCGAGGTTTGTGCATACATGTGTGGGGTCCACTATGTTGAAATGTGGCGACTGATCAGCAAAGTATTGTACCCTCAGCATGTATCCTTGTCAAGATATTTTTTGGGTATTTTTTTTATGAAAATCGACATTGTAATAAAACCCTAAAAAGGCCAACTTTGTTTTTGCCCTAAAAACTCATGTTATAAGCAGCTGGGATGCTTAAGGTATTGTAAGGTTGATGTACTATTTTTGCTAGATAATAAGAAAGATTGGATGACTGTGTATGGTGGACCTAACCTATTCTAGGTAAACCATGTTAAATCTTTGTGTTATCTGTGTCCTGTTTTATTTCTTTATCTTTTGTATTTAAATCTGCATATAATTGTTAGTTCATATTTGCTTCAGATCTGCTTGAAACCCTAACAATTGGTATCAGAGCGAGGTTTTCTGTAAATTGGTAGGACTCTCAAATTTGAGTGGGAGCAATGGAGGATTCCATATTCAAGGTTGAAAATTTTAACGGCCAGAACTATCAATTATGGAAAATGTAGATGGAGGATTACCTGTATCAAAAGGATTTGTGGCGGCCATTGGAAGGAAAGGCAAAGAAAGTGACCACAATGTCAGATGAAGAGTGGGACATTTTAGATAGAAAGGCACTAGGATCCATTCGATTGTGCCTTGCACCATCTGTAGCATTCAATATAACAAAAGCAAAAATGACTGTAGATTTGATGGTGACATTGGCAAAGTTGTATGAGAAACCCTCGGCTTCGAATAAGGTATTTCTTATGAAGCATTTGTTTAATTTGAAAATGAGTGAGGGAGGATCTGTAGTGGAGCACTTAAATGAATTTAATACAATTACCAGTCAATTGTTTTCGGTAAAAATTACTTTTGCAGAAGAGGTTAGGGCTCTCTTGATTTTATGTTCTTTTCCAGAAAGCTAGAATAGCTTGGTTATGGCTGTAAGTAACTCTATCTCTGGTAAAAATACTTTGGTATTTGATGATATTGTTGGTGTTATCCTAAGTGAGGAAATGCGAAGAAAAAGCATAGGTGAGACTCCAACATCATCAGGTAGTGTTTTGAATGTGGAGAATAGAGGAAGATAAAAGGAAAGAGGAAAAGGCCCTGGGAATGAGAAGTCATGAGGAAAGTCAAAGAAAGGACGCTCTCAATCTAGAGGAAAGAAAGATTGTTGGTACTATGAAAAGCTTGGTCATCTAAAGAAAGACTGTTGGTCTTAGAAAAACAAAGGAGGAGACAAAAATGAAAATGACAGTAAGGAAGCTAATATTGCAAATAATATTTTACAAGATGCTTTAATCTTATGTTTGGATAATGTTAATGATTCCTGGGTAATAGATTCTCGGGCTTTATTTCATGCTACACCCCATAGAAAATATTTTCTAGATTATGTTCAAGGTGATTTTGGACAGGTATATTTGGGTGATGATGAGCCCTGTCAAATTATTGGAAAAGGAAAGATAAAGATCAAGTTGTAGAATGGAAATGACTCGTTTCTGCAGGAGGTAAGACATGTTCCTAATTTAAGAAGAAATTTAATTTCTACAGGGTAACTAGGTAGTGAAGGTTGCATAGTTACCCTCTCAGACAGTATGTGGAAGGTCACTAAAGGATCATTAGTAATAGCTAAAGGTGTGAAGGTAGGCACATTATATCTGTGTACAGGTAACACTTACTCTACCCTAGCTGCTACAGATAAAGTTACTGCAGGGACAACAACAATAAATGTTGCAAGAATAGATTCGATAATGTGGCACCATAGGCTTGGGCACATGAGTGAGAAAGGGATGAAAACCGTTCACTCCAAAAATCTATTACCAGGACTAAAGAAGATTGATTTAGAGTTCTGTGAAAATTGTGTTTATGGTAAATAGAAAAGAGTCAGATTTTTGAAGGTTGGGAAAGAGAAGAAGAGTGAGAAGTTAGAGCTTGTACATTCAGATGTATGGGGACCAACTCAGGTATCATCTTTTGGTGGCTCTTGTTATTATGTTATTTTTATTGATGACTCAACCAGAAAAACATGGGTATATTTCCTAAAACAAAAATCAGATGTTTTTGAAACTTTTAAGAAATGGAAAGCTTTGGTTGAGAATGAGACAGGAAAAAAGTTGAAGTGTCTCAGATCGGATAATAGAGGTGAGTATTGCAACAAAGCATTTGAATATTACTGCTCCTTAAATGGGATTTGAAAGAGAAAGATAGTTCTAGGAACTCCACAAGAAAATGGTGTGTCAGAGAGAATGAATAGGACTATCATGGAATGCACGATGAGCATGAGATTGCATGTTGGATTGCCCTTACATTTTTGGGCAGATGTTGTACATACTGCTATCTATTTGATAAATAGAGGACCTTCAACCCCTTTGGATGGTGGTATTCTAGAGAAGGCATGGACTGGTAAAAAGGTAAATTATTCTTTTCTAAAAACTTTTGGTTGTGAAGCTTTTGTCCATGTTGATAAAGAAAACAGAACCAAGCTTGATGCTAAATCTCAGAAATGTACCTTCATTGGATATGGGATAGATGAATATGGCTATCGGTTATGGGATTTTGAAAATAAGAAAATAATTAGAAGTAGAGATCTTATATTCAATGAGAAGGTTATGTATAAAGAATAGATGCAGGAAAAGAAGCATGAACAGGACAAACAAGAATATGTGGTGTTGGATGAGATTCCTGAAAATGAAATGCCACAGGCACCTGATGCTTAGCAACAACAGATTGTCCCACAAACTCCTGCAAGTGTTAGACATTCTACAAGGTCAAGTAGACCCCCTGAAAGATTTTCTCCTTCTTTGTATTCTATTTTATTAACTGATTCTGGTGAACTCGAAGAATATGAAGAAGCAATACAGGTGGATGCCAAACAATAGTTGGAGCTAAGCATAAAAGAGGAGATGGACTCCTTGATGACAAATAAGACTTGGGACTTAGTCCCTTTACCTGTAGAAAAAAGAGCTTTGCCTAGCAAATGGGTTTATAGGCGGAAGGAGGAGGAAGGAGGTCAGAAATATATAAGGCCAGACTTGTGGTAAAAGGTTTTGCACAGAAAAAGAGTATGGTTATGATGAAATATTTTCTCCAGTTGTAAAAATGACTTCAATTAGAACTGTACTTAGTCTTGTGGCTGGAGATAATTTACATCTTGAACAATTAGATGTCAAAACAACTTTTCTCTATGGAGATTTGGAGGAGGAAATTTACATGTTGCAACCACAGGGATATGAGGTCAAAGGTAAGGAGAACTTGATGTGCAGGTTGAAGAAAAGTTTGTATGGCCTAAAGCAAGCATCCCGACAATGGTATTTAAAATTTGATAGTTTCATGGCTGAACACAGTTATCATAGATGTCATTCTGATCATTGTGTATATTTTAAGAGATTGGATAATGATAGTTATATTATCCTGTTGCTTTATGTTGATGACATGCTTATTGCTGGGTCTAACATGCAACATATAAATGATCTTAAACAGAAATTAGCTAGGTCATTTTCTATGAAGGATTTGGGTACAGCTAAGCAAATTCTCAATATGAGGATTACACGGGATAGGAAAAATAGAACCTTGAATTTGTCCCAAAGTGAGTATATAAAGAAGGTGTTGAAAAGATATAACATGCAAGATGCAAAAATAGTTAGTACACCTTTGGCTAGTCATTTCAGATTGACTAAGGAGATGTGCCCAAAGGCATAGGAAGAGGTTAATAAAATGTCTAACATCCTGTATTCATCAGCTGTTGGCAGTTTGATGTATGCAATGGTATGCACAAGGCTAGATATTGCACATGCAGTGGGAGTTGTGAGCAGGTTTATGAGTAATCCAAGTATGGAACATTGGAATGCTGTGAAATGGATCCTTCAGTATTTGAAAGGAACTACTATGAAGGCATTATGTTTCAAAGGATCTAATGCTACTTTGATTGAATTTGTTGACTCTAATCTGGCAGGTGATATTGATTCATGAAGGAGTACTTCAGGGTATGTCTTTACTATAGGGGGAACTGCAGTCAGTTGGATTTCTAGGCTTCAAAAGGTTGTTGCACTATCAACCACTGAAGCTGAGTATGTTGTTGCTACAAAAGCTAGCAAGGAGATGATTTGGTTTCAATGTTTTCTAGAGGAATTGGGTCAGACACAGGAGGATCATCCATTGTATACTGATAGCTAGAGTGCCATTCATCTTGTGAAGAACTCTGCTTTTCATTCAAGGACAAAGCACATTCAGCTCAGGTACCACTTCATCTGGACTGTTTTGGAGGAGGGTCAGATATGGCTTGAGAAGATTCACACAAGTGAGAATCCTACCGATATGTTCACCTTTGTAGTTCCACAGGAGAAGCTGATTTCTTCATCAGTTTCTGTTGGTCTTCTTGATTGATAATTGTGGAATTTATGCCAGTTGAGTCCTAGTGTTTTATCCAGCGAATGTTGCATGTATAGTGGTATTGTGTAGTATCAGTCTCCAAGTTGGAGATTGTTTGTTGTGGAGCTTGATTAGTCTCCAAGTGGGAGATTGTTGAAATGTAGCGACTGATCAGCAAAGTACTGTACCCTCATATTGTTTATTTCTTTATCTTTTGTATTTAAATCTGCATATAATTGTTAGTTCATATTTGCTTCGGATTTGCTTGAAACCCTAACACACTGGGCATTAGCCAACACCTTGCATCAAAAACCTTCAAGGCTTTGACACTATGGTTGTGTGTGTTCTTACTTTTAAGCACCAAAATATTTCTTCACCCAGCCAATGTGGGATAATAGCCTTTTTCCTTGGAATGCATTTTTTGAAAGTTTTTCGTGCAGGGAGGAGCTGGGTGCTTTGCCATTGCACTTGCTGAAAGTTATAATTCTCTTTGCATTCATGCAGGAGAGGATGAGGACTGGTTTACACCTTCCATTTGCATTTTCCTGAATTTGGCCTTCCAAACTCCTTCTCCATTTCCACGCACAGCAAGGAGAACTTCATGTTTTAAACCTGCCAAGGCATTTGCTAACAAGTTTCATGTTGCCTCTTCCAATACTATGCAGAAGAGGATATTTGGCATTCAAACCTGCCATCCATTTGTAGAAATTTTTGTTTATGCCCTTCAACAACATTCTACGCAGGGGAAACTCGAATTATACCTTCAACGCTGGGAGGTTGGTTTTCAACCTAGCAATGCAACTTGCTTTGAGTTTAATGTGGTCTATACCTACTGCCATGTAGAGGACAGGATCTAGCATTTAACATGCCATTTGCATTTGTTTGATAGTTTTCTAACTTTTTCATTGCCAATGACATTTGCTGCAAGTTTCTAAACCCATGCCAAACTCCACTATTTCCCACCTTGTCTTTTCCAGCCATCAGATTTACTCCTACCAATTGAAATTGCTTGAAATTCTGTGTCTTCATTGCTGCATGATAGGGGAAGATATTGGCTTTACCTACCAAATTGTATTTGTTTGAAAATGTTTTTATTTGCCTTCACGTTTGTAGGGAGGGCTTTGGCTTTGGAGCTGCAAATCTGCAATTATTAAAACCTTCCATGCCTCCTATTGGGACTCATTAAATTTGAGTGAATTTGAGAGGCCCATTTCAAAATTTTGCTCTACATTTCCAAATGATCATAAAATGTGTCAGTTTGAATGGCTTAGTTAGAAAGAGGGTAAAATGGACTCAGTTAATCATCAAGAGGTAAAGATTTGAAATGTGTCCTACACCTTTCATTTAGCTAATGAAGTGTTGTGTAACTTTTAGAATTCAGTTTGGATCAATTGATCGGGTACCCATTTCAAGGGGTGAGCTAAAAGTGCATGTTAGGTGCAAATGCAGATTTTATTAAGTGGCCTACTTTGAGCACCTATAACTATTGATCGGTTGATTGCCATATTGAATTTCAAAGTGCACTAAATTCCATGCATAAATATGAGCCTCCATGCAAAGTTTCAAGTCTTTGTGAATCCATTTGCTCAGTTTAGCAAGCTCAATCTGTTTGCAGTTTGTGTTGTTTGACAAGTCCCTGTTTCAGCAGCTAGTCAGAGCCTTGTTTTGCATAAGTGTAAAAGTTGCCCCAGTGAATGTCATGTCAGAATGTTTTTTCTGGGCTATTGCTGGTATGAAAAATAAGCTACGTTTCCAATTTCAATCTCCTGCCAATCTGTTTGATCAATTTTCAAAAGGGTTTCTTGAGCCACCTTATTCAGTGTTTCCGTACTTTCATTGCCGCATCAGTTAAAGTAGCCATTTTCATGAGCGCACCATTTGCACCCAGTCAGCTTCCCAGTCAAACTAAGAATTCTAAGATTTGATTAGTACTGCAAGGTACCTATGCCTCAGATTTGAGGGTCTACGGAGATCATTTGATATTTTGAAGAAAGGCGTCATGAGTTGCTTGCACATTGACTTCATCAGGTCCACGGTGCCAACAAAGCCAGTTGGTCATCTTTGACCACTAATATTTTTCACTCAGGATTTGTCTAGACAAACCGCTTGGTAGATTTCATGTTTGTATATCAGAGTACACGCCTGTCAGATGGCGAAGTCCAGAAAGATGTTTTAACCAGTTTGAAAATTACGTCTTTGCGATCAAATGTGAAAATTTGGCGCAAGTGCCCGAAAGTTGCAAAACTCAGTTTGATGATCCAAAAATGGTGCTAATCGATTCCAAAGGTATGCTCAAGGTTCCTAAGGTGTTTTCAGGAGTCAATTGCATGAAAACGATTTTTTTTTAGTCCGTCCCACCTTGGGGACCGACCTGACTTGCCACTTCATATATGTTTTAAACAAGAATTAGCTCTAAGTAGTATGCATCTGATGTAATTAAGCTTAATAGGATATTGACAAAGAGTTATGAGGATTTTTCAAGTGAAATTCCAACTTGTTGCACCTGATGGTTCTTTCATGCAAATTGGTTTAAGGAATTTCTTCATGAAATCAGGATAAAACATTGTAGGTGTTGTTACACATCATATTTACAATTTGGGGCCAAGTGTTGATCAACATCTTGTGGATAAGACATTGGATCTATCTTAGCTTACCCGATAAAAGACTACATTCAAAAACCTCAAAAACTTTCAATGTAAATGGCAGGTTTAAGGCGTGATTCCATAACCTTTGGCAACTCCTCCTTGCCTATGCATGGCTCTGTATTGTAAGAAGTCATTTAAACTTTCAACAAATGCAAATTGGCTAGTGTAATTATAGTATAGTCCTCAGCATGGTGGGTGAACTGGAGAAGGTGTTGAAGAAGCTTTATAAATTTGCAAGCAAATCCCATGGGCATACATAATGCCAAGCTCTTCCCACACCTGGCTGAAAGGAGAGGGATTTTATGAGCTATCAACCAAATGCAATTGGTAGATTTGAAGCAAATTCCCCTCTGCGTGGCTAGTGAAAAGGTCGTAGAAATCCAAGCAAGTGTAATGGCAGGTGTAAGACAAATCTCGCGGCCCCTGCCAAGTCTTCCTCTCTACTATGGCATAGATCCTCTGGAAGCAATGGAGAAGGTGTTGAAACTATTAGCAAATGCAATTGCTAGGCATGAAGCCAACATCTTATGGAGAGGGTGTTCAAAACTTTAGAAACCTCTAGGCATCTACAAGGGGTTACGTGAGGGAAAATGTTTTGAAAAGGTTTTAGAATTTCTACAAGTGTTCTCCTGCGCAACATGTGAGGTGTAAACTAATTAATATCCCCCTGCGCAGAGCTGTGGGTGAAGGAAGGCATTTAAAAAATATGTGGCAGATGCAATGTCAAACACAATTCCGAGGTGAAAATGCAGTCTTCCCTGTCACGGGGCATGTTGAAAGGATAATAGAAACTTTTAGGTGTAAAGCTTTTCAAACTCCTCCTACCTGGCATAGTGTAGAAGAGCATTAAGGAAATTTCCAAGCAAATGTATTGGCTACTGTAGTGCCATTGAAAAGCTTCAGAATATGCAAATGCATATATCCCACATTGGTTGGGAGTGGAAGTATTTGATATTTAAAAGCAACGCTCCACACAAACATAGTGTCAAAGCTTCAAGGGCTTTTGATGGATGGTGCTAGTTGGGTGCCCAAGTGGACCCCACACATGCAGGCATGTTTTCCAAGGCAACCAAGGAGGCCAAGTGGTGACTAGGTGGACCCCATGCGGACACAGTTCTCAAGGAAAATTTTGCAGTGAAAGGGTGACTTAACTGGTGAGCAAGTTCGCAGTAGATCAACGATGCGCACGGTTTCGCAAGCTGAAGTTCCTTGAGGATTAACCATCATGAAGTGGTGAAAAGTACGCACGGAAAATGGGATGGTTAACGATCATGTAGGTTCATTGAGATCCGATGGCGGGTGTTGTTTCGCAAGCCGAAGATGCTCGAGGATTAACCATCATGAAATGGTGAAAGATGACATGGCGTATAGGTGGTGATGATGGAGCAGTTCAGTGGTGGTGATGAGGCAGACAAGTGGCAATCCAGTGGTGGTGATGAGGTGGACAAATGGAAAAAGATGAGGTGTCATACCAGGTGGCACCCAGTGGATCCTCCTAGCGAATTGCAGTCTACCACGTTGTAGGGCGTCAGGCCAAAAAATGGTGAAAAATTAAAGTTAAATTGCATAGTTTCAACTATAGAAGAATTTAAAAAATTTAAATGATAGAGGTGCATTGAGAGATTAATTCACCTAGGGGTTGTTTTTTGGCCAAATATGAAAGTATTATATATCACCGGAAAGATCTTGGAATGAGGAATGCAGGTATTTAGTTTGTTTTAACAAAAATTAGATATTTAGAGAGAAGTTTCCATGGGAAGGAAATGCAATTCTGTAAGGGAAAGAAGACACATGGCTTGTTATGATGAAATCTGATCTTTTCCCCTCTCGTTCATATTCCCAATTCTTCTCATTTTGTAAGGGATCGTCACAAGACTTTTGTAAAGAAACTCTAGCAAAATATATTTAGGGTTTTTTTTCAGGTTTTGAGAAGATCACTCTGAGTTATGTAGAATTTGATGATGGATATTAATATACAGATCAGATCATTTTGAGCTAATATTTATGTTGTCTTCTTGCATGCATTTGTTGATTTACTGTGTTCTTTTAAATAATCAAGGGTTATTTGATTGGATGGGGATTACAAGGCAAGCTTATAAATGTGTTTTAGGTTTTTCTCTCAAGGGGAGGAATTAAATATACGTAAAACCCCTTTGTTAGTGAATCAATAGTGTTTTCTGCTTGAATTTAATGAAAAGGTTTAGCATAAAGGAAAAAATTACATATATGCTAGGCATATATTAAGTTGATGAAGTTGAAGTGATAGGATGTATGTGAATGTCCAAATTCAAAATTCTTGTATATCTTAGGTGACTCTAAAGCCTGAGATAAGGCATTGGTATAGTTTTCTAGGTTCTATAACCTTCTTGGTGATCAATGAAAATGATTACAAGCCTTTCTTTAATGTTCATTTATGTTCAAAGTGATAGGGTTTGTAGAGGTTGGCATTGGTTTTCTCTGTAAGTCTCTAATTGCAGCTGTGAAAGAATGATCACAAAGGGTATACCTGCCTAAGGTAAGTGGAAGCTTAAAGTGTAGAAGGTTTCTATATAAACCTTGTTATATGTTGTCTTTTTCTTTTGTTTCTTGTTGTTTCTCTCCGTAAGTAGCAAAGGCTTGAGAATTCTTGCAGAGAGGATAAGGAAATCTGAATTTGAGAACAACACCTCCCAAACACCATGCAGACTTAGGACACTTGCAAAGGGAGGAATTTTGACAAAGGTAATGACATTGGGCATTAAACCTGCCATTTCAATTTGCTTGAAAGTTTTTATTTAATACCTTTTCCAACCACCATGACATACTCAGAAAGTGCTAGCAGAGGGCATGGAACTTGGCTTTTATGCCTGACACTTGCATTTATTTTAAATTTTATTGCCTCTCTTTCCCAACTTACCTCATGACAAGGGGACATTGCATTAAGTTTAAATGCCTTTGCTTGAAGTTTATAAACAGTTTTTTCTAGCAAAATCTGGTGGGATTCAAGTATTGACAATATCTCCTTCATAGTCGTGGCCTGGGCTTCTTCAGGACGAATGCAAAATCCTAATAGGAGTGTGGGAATCGAAGTAAACCATGATGCCTTGTCTTTCCTTGGGATATATCTACTTGACTGCAATCATTTTTTGGTCTGGAAGAATTCCCTTGAAAACAACACTAAATCCTCCTTCTCCTATCTTATTCTCAGGGTTGAAGTCATTTGTGGGATTTTTAATCACCTCTAGACATAATGGATTTGAAATTGTGTCCATATTTGTCAATTTTGTATCTCCATTATTTGCAAAGGATCTTCTCTTCATTTTTTTGGAAACTTAAATGTCTTCTCACATTCGCCACTTTCATTTGCTCTAAAACTGCATTTATTGGTTGTTGAATTTGGTTTAACACCTGCCAATTGCATTGCTTGAAAACTTCTCTTCTTTATCCAGTCACAAGAATGAAGTGAAATCTTCTCTCACCAAATAAAATTGTCAATTACAGTCGAGCTGGTATTGATATATATTGTTATGAATTAAGACCACTTCGCCATAAATTAATGCATGAGCCAAGTCGGGCCCCAAAGTGGGTCCGACTAAAAAAAAATTCATTTTCATGCAAATGACCTTTGAAATGCCTTAGGCACCTTGAACATACCTCTGGAGTTGATCGACACAATTTTCTAATCACTGAACTGAGTTTTGCAACTTTTAGGTGCTTGTGCCACATTTTCGCATTTAATCCCAAAGATGTAATTTTCAAACTGGTCAAAACACCTTTCTGGACTTCCCAAACTGACAAGCATACTATCTGATATATAAGAATTAACTCTTCCAAGCCATTTCTCAAGAGGAATCCTGGGTGAAGAAATATTAATGGTCAAAGATGACCAAATGGCTCTATCAACACTATGAACTTGATCAAACCAATGCACAAGGACCTCAAAATGCCTTTCTTAAAAATATCAATCTCTGTAGACCCCAAAATCTAAGGAAGAGATACCTTGAAGTACAAAGAAGACCTTGGAATGCTTAGTTCGGCCAAAAGGTTGACTAGGTGCAAATGGTGCGCTCATGAAAATAGAAACTTATAAAGTTGTAGCAATGAAAATGCAGAAAACTGAATGAAGTGCCTCAAAAAATCATCTTGGAAAATTGATCAAACGGATTCATAAAGACCTGAAACTTTGCATGTAGGCACACTTATATGCATAAAATTCAATGTACTTTTAATTTTGACATGATGATCATCTGGTCAAAAGATATAGGAGCTCAAAGTAGGCTATTTAATAAAATCTGCATTTACACCTATGATGCACTTTCAGCTTACCCCTTGAAATGGGTACTTAGTAAACTAATTCAAACTAAAATCTAAAAGTTACACAACACTTCATAGGTCAAACAAAAGGTGCAGGACAAATTTCAAAGCTTTACCTCTTAATGATTGACTGGCTCCATTTTACATGCCCTCAAAGTAGGCCTATTAGGTTGATTCATTAGGTGGTCCTTTGAAAGTGCAGAGCAAAATTTTGAAATGGGCCTCAAAACTTGACTCAAATTTAATGAGTCCCAACACCTAGTACCCAGACCGGTGAATAAAAATGTGATAGGTACTAAATGGGTATTCAGGAATAAACTGAATGAAGATGGACTAGTAGTCTGAAACAAAGCTAGATTGGTATGCAAAGGTTATTCATGGGAAGAAGGAGAAGACTATGGTGAGACTTTTGCAATAGTTGCTAGACTGGAGGGTGTCAGGACTTTATTTGTATTTGTAGCACATAAGGGATTCAAATTATATCAGATGGATGTGAAGTCAACATTTTTGAATGGAATACTAGAAGAAGAAGTACGCATTGAGCACCCAAATGGTTATTCTTTGACTGGTGCAAAAGATATGGTGTGTAAGTTGCACAAGGAACTATATGGTTTGAAGCAAGCACTAAGAGCATGGTATGGAAGGTTACATTCACTCCTGATGAAGATAGGTTTTTAGAGAACCAGTGAAGGCAACAATGTATATCTCAAATCTGAAGGAGATAAGATACTGGTTAGTGAAGTGTTTGTGGATGATATCATATTTGGAGGCAATGATGACATGAGTAATGAATTTGCAAATGAGATGAAAAATGAATTTGAAATGTCTCTAGTGGGATAGATTAAATTATTCATAGGTTTGCAAATACAACAGATGAAGAGTGGTATTTTTATCACGTACATAGTCTAAATATGTGAAAGAAGTATTAAAGACATTTAGAATGAGTGATTGTAAACTAGTTGGGACACCAATGGTTATAGGTTGTAAATTGTCTAAGGAAGATGAAGCCACATCTGTTAATGAAAAGGAGTACAGGTCAATGATAGGGAAATTGCACTATGTTGTTCATAGCAGACTGGATATAGCTCATGAAGTTGGTCTAGTTGCCAGATTTTAGAATAATCCAAAGGAAACACACTTGATAGAAACCAAGAGGATATTTAGATATTTGAAAGGTACTATTGACTATGGATTATGGTATCCATATGCAGGTAACTTTGATTTGATGGTGTATACAGATGCATACTAGGCAGGTAATGTTGATGATAGAAAAAGCACAATCGGTGGAGCATTCTTTCTTGGTGGAAGACTTGTTTCATGGAGTAGCAAGAAGTAGAGTTTTATATCACAGTCCACTGTTGAAGCTGAGTATGTTGTAGCTTATATGAATTGTACCCAAGCTATTTGGATGAAACACATACTAGAAGGATTCAAGATGAATTTTACAGAACCAGTAAAGATCTTATGTGACAACACTAGTGCCATAAATATTTCAAAGAACCCTGTTTTGTATGCACGAACCAAGCATATTGAATTGAAGTATCATTTCTTGAGAGAAAAAGTGCAGAGTAAAGATGTGTTATTGGAGCATGTTTCTACCAAGGAGAAGCTTGCAGATATCTTTAAAAAACTTCTTCCTAAGACTACTTTTGCATATCTTAGAAGTTAGGTAGGGGTTGTGCCCCTACATGAGGTTAATTGAGCATGATGTAGAATACATCAGTCCCAGAGCTACTTGCAGAATTTTACAACAAGATTGGTGTAGAGTGGAAGTTATTCCACAGGAGGAGCATGAAGTTGCAAGTTGATGATGCTTAATAGTGATGTTTGACACTGCATGTTTTACTTTCACTTTGGCATTAATGTCAAAGGGGGAGAAGAACTATATGATTGGGAAGAATTGTATGATTGATAGAGAGAAGATCTACAACTAGTTACTAGCTGAAGACATGGAGACTCAATTGAAGGTGAGTACATGGTAAAATGTAAATCAGGATTCCTATTCACAATCATAGTAATCAAGGGTATTGATACTTCTATTGCCATTAATGCCAAAGGGGGAGACTGTTGGAATTTATATGAAGATTGCATTAATGAAATGTTATGTTGCCATTGATGTCAATTAACTGATAATGATGTTGTTATAATGTTGTTTTGCTACCGATAAGTGAGCTTGTGAAGGAAACCGGTATTACTAGAGATGAAGTGAGATCAATTGGTAAATCCTACCTGTTGATATGTTAAATCCTAACCGATGAAGTTTGGTGAATCGATTGTATTGGTTTATGATGAAATGATGAGCAATAATGATTATAACACGTATGCATGTTGTATGAGAAGAGTTTCAAAAGGTTTTTGGCACATAGAGATAATGGTTTTTGTCTTGGGAATGAACAAGTTCATTGCATGTAATGTAAACTGTGTAATGAGTTACAGAGTTCGATGAAGTGGTGATCAAGGAGCAGTCCAGGATATCTTGAATGTTGTGAAATGATTGTTATGTAATGCAATGCTCATATGTGAACCGATTTGTTTGTAATATCTAGGAGATATTAGATTTGTGATGTGTTACCAGCCTATTGATTTGTTTATAACGCTGATGAGTTGTTTTGTTGAAGTGTTGGCAATTTGTGATTGAGAGTAAGAGAGTATGGTTGCCGAACCAGATGATGTATCTACAGTATGTGTAAAGGCACATAGGCAAATGAAAAGGATCTGAACAAGCAAGTGTAGTTCTATTCAAATAGATCAACAAACCCCTATTGTTTTCTAACAATTACAATAGTCAAATCCCCTAACCGGGTAAGCTCTAACAAGCTTAGTGTTATTCAAATCCTCTAACTAGGTGATCCATTAGCTTGGATTCCAAATCCTCTACCGAGGTTACTCCTAAAAGGGTATTGCTTTTGATATGGCATTATAGTCAATCCCTTAATCGAGTGGTCCCTAACAGGAGCCGTTCTTAACAAGACTTTTTTTAAAGCTTTAATAGGCTTGGCTCCTAACAAGGCGAACTTCAAAAGAGTTCAAAATACTTGTGGGTATTCATCCCCACCATGGTTTTTCCCATTTGGGTTTCCACATAAAAAATATTGTTTCAAGTGGTGAATGCTTTTATGGTTATGTTTACTATGGTTGAATTGCTTAAATACTAAATCCACTTTGATATGTTATGTTAACTGACAACAATATGAATTATGTTTTAACTACTGCTAGTAAAGTATTTGAATGATTCAGTTAAAAGGTTTTGAGAGTTTCAAAGATGTTTTACTGTTAGTCTATTAAAAATTCAACCAATTTAAGTTGTCAGTATTATTGCATTTGAAGTTCAGTGTTTAAACTAGTCAGTTTAGAGTTTTCTTTGAGAGGTTATTTTTGAGATTGGTGAAAGTCTATTTAGTTTTCTATCTACTAATTCAACCCCCCTCTCATTAGTTGGTCAGATCCTTAGTATTTCATCATAGCATCAATGTGTACTAGTAGCCTTTCTTTTGTCTACTCACTCTCATGTGTATTGCCACCATATTGGTCACCACATCTAACTTACCGGTGACCTTGCCAAACTGGTTGAAATCAATGATAACATAATTCCAAATTGCCAACAATCTCCCCCTTTGGCATTGATGTCAATTTACCACAAGACAATTCATATTGTTACCTTTCTCCCCCTTTGACACAATGACAAAGGAAACTATACACTCCCCCTTTGATCCATACTGAGCTCCCCCTTTGACTGCTATGAACTCCCCCTGAACCATATAAATTATTTTATGCTCAAGTGCAAAAGGAGGACGACACAACTCCCAACTTGTTTCATAGGTACTCAAAGGTGCTTACCAGTAATGGTTTGGTGAAAATGTCTACTACTTGTTCTCCAATAGGGACATAATCCATTCTTACCTCCTATCCTTCAACCTTCTCTCTGAGAAAATGATACTTGATAGCAATGTGTTTTGTTCTAGAATGCATCACCGGATTATTTGCTATGTTGATTGCACTTGAATTATCACACCACATGAGAATAGGATCAATGATGTCCACTTTTATGTCTTTCAGGGTCTGATTCATCCATAGCACTTGAGAGCATCATGTAGAAACAACAATGTATTCTTCTTCAACAGTTGATAGAGAGACTAATTCCTTCTTCTTGCTATGCCATAAGACCAACCGATCACCTATGAAGAATGTACCACCACTTGTGTTGTTTCGATCATCAATGCAACCTGCCCATTTAGCATCACTGTATGCTTCCAAGATGAATTCCCCTTGTTTAGGGTACCACAACCCATAACTGAGTGTCCCTTGTAGGTACCTAAAGATTCTACTTATAACATTCATATGTGACTGATTAGGTGCAGCTTGGAATCTGGCCACCATGCATACTACTTGTACTATATCCGATCTAGAAGAGGTTAGATACAATAGACTTCCTATCATGGATCTATACAAAGTCTGATCCACCACCGGTGACTCATCATTCTTGCTCAACTTACTTTTGGTCACCATGGGGATACTTACCGGTTTACAATCCTCTAGTTGGAATTTCTTTTACATTTCCTTAGCATACTTGATTTGAGAGATAAATATTCCCTTATCTTGCTGTAATATTTGCAAACCAAGGAAGTATGTCAATTCACCAAGCATTGACATCTCAAATTTTGACTGCATCTGATAAGAAAATTATTTGTAGAGGGTGTCCTTGTTACCTCCAAAGATAATGTCATCTACATACACAACCACAATGATCACGTGGTTTCCATCTTTCTTTATGTATAGATGGTTGTCAGCACTCCCCTTTTTGAATCCCTTCTCCTTCAAGTACTGATATAATCTTGAATACCATGCTTTAGGAGTTTGCTTTAGACCATACAGGGCCTTCTTCAACCGACACACAAATGCTTCATCATCATGCAGCATAAACCCTTATGGTTGCTCCATGTACACTTTGTCTTCCAATTTTCCATTTAGGAAGGCAGATTTTACATCCATTTGATATAATTTATAACCCTTGTAGGCAAAGAAGGCTAGAAACATTATAACTACTTCTAGTCTAGTTACCAGTGCAAATGTTTCTTCAAAGTCAATTCCTTCTACCAATGAGTATCCTTTGCACACTAGTCTAGCTTTATGCCTAACAATGTTACCTTCTTCATTCATCTTGTTCCGGTAAATCCATTTAGTGCCAATGATGTTCTTGTCTTCTGGTTTAGGGACTAATTCCCAAGTCTTGTTCTTCTCAATCTGTTGTAATTCTTCTTCCATGGCATCCATCCATTCTTGTCTTTTGTTAGCTTCATTGAATGTTTTAGGTTGTACTTCAGTCATGAGGTAGAAGTTGACGTGTTCATCATTCCAAGAAAGTCTTCTTCTCATCTGCACACCATCACTCTTATTTCCTATAATTTTCTCTTCCAAGTGATTCAACTGCATATACCGATTGGGAGTCTTCTTGGATGCTTCTTCTGGTTCATTATCTGACTGAGCTTCATCACCTTCATCACTGGAATCATCATACTGGTTAACTTGTGGTTGACTTCCTTTGTGCATTTCCTCATCGTCTTTTACATGCACACTCTCAATGACTCTTCTTAGTCTTTTTTTGTAGTATTTGTAGGCCTTGTTGTTAGATGAGTAACCAAGGAAGATTCATTTATCACTTCTGGAGTCAAAAATTTCTAGACCATCCATATCTCTCTTGATAAAGCACTTGCTTCGAAATAGTTTGAATTATTTGACTAATGGCTTCCGATCATACCATAACTCATAAGGTGTCATTCTGTTGTTTGTTCTTAATTGAACCTGGTTCAAAGTATATGTAGCAGTATGAACAACTTCCTTCCAATGTGTGTTTGGCAAACTGGCCTCATTTAACATGGTTCTGGCCATCTCCTTAACTGTCATGTTCTTTCTTTCTACCACACCATTTTGTTGTGGTGTCTTAGGGGCTGAATATTGCCTTCTAATTCCATGTTTTTCACAATAATCTTTAAACTCATTTGATCACTAGTACATTTGGGGCTGATTTATGATAGCCTATTGTCGGAATTTTGACTATTTTTTGTCAGACTGCCGACAAATGAAGTCATCTAAAACTCATCGTCGGTCATTCTAACAGTGCCATCTAACATTGGAATTCCAATGACATCCTGAACTCTTCCGATGGTAGCCATGACCGCTCATCTAGCGAGAGAATGGTCATCAGGCATAAAGCATCCTTGTCAAAATTTCGATGCCTACCAAGAACTTGCACTGATGAGGATTACGAAGAGCGTCCGACAATAGAGTGTTGTCAGACATACAACATCCTCATCAGATGTTTCATCAATTGGCATCAGAATTCTGATGCCTGCGAGGAACTATGCACCGACAAGGATATTGTTTGTCTAACGGTTTGGTCGTCAGTGCAAAGTTGGGAGGATGTCATAATTTCAACGGTGATTTTTTTTTTAAATAATACGCATGCCAATTATAATGGTGCTTGTTGGTTCCCTTTTAGCATGTCCTACTAGATGGACCCAAGTAGTACAATTTCAAGTATACTGGGATTAATTTCAATGCCATTTGGAATTCCACATGAAGCCACATTGATATTTTATCCATTAATGGTATTCATAATGCCAAGGGTGGTAGGTTGAGAGAGGTAATAAAAAATGATAGGAATGCGGTTTGAAGATAGGGGTTGGCAAAAGGGATCGATGATGGCATGTACAACTCTAAATTACCTATGAAGAGATGAGTGAAAAATAAAGTAATGGTTGGGAGGTGAGATAGGGGAAGGTTAAATACCTTGATGGGGATAGAGAGAGAAGTAAAATTGAGAAGGGAGTCATTTTCGGAAGGTTAACTTTGTCACTCTAATTTCTTACACAAACCCATGAGATTTACTATGCTTTCATACTTTGACCTTTAGGGGACTTAGACCAACACTTGGAAAATAAAGGGGAAGGATCTACATGAAAAGTGATATCAAGGAAAGTTTCAAAGTCAATAAATGTGCATTTCAATCCATGACATGAGTTACATGAAAAGGGGACATGACAAGTCTAACCTAACCAATTTATATTTCCCTCGAGCAATTAAAAGCTTGGATATTCAAGAAAGCATGGGCCTTCCCATGTTGCATCCTTATAAGTAAGAATATTATTCCATCTAATCAAGCACTTGGTTATGGTTTTTCTCTTGAACTTCCTTTTTTTGGTCTCTATGATTGTCTTAGAGACCAAGATGAAGAGGTATCTTCAAGGAAGGTTCAATATGTTTTCCCAGTGCCCTCTTCAATTAGAATATATAAAACATATTATGCATTTTAATTTCATCTAGTAATTACAACTCATACACTACCTCAACTACCTACTTTTGGACCTTATATGACCTGTAAAAGTGAGGACCGATTTTTTCATATTTGATTGCCTTTACGAATGACTGCTTGCAAGTCTACAATGAAAAAAATTCCAACTCTCCTATTTCAAATGTTTCATCCATATGATCGCAATCAACACATATTTTATTTTATTTTATGGTTGTCGAAGATTATTTTTGAGTGACTTTGAAATGTATTAGCCTTGTAGGATCAAGTCACTTTCTCCTTGGAACCTATTATCAAAATAAACAGGGTCAACAAAAATTTGAATCTTCATACCCATATAATATCATGAAGGGGTTGAACTCAATGACAATATGATGAGTTGTATTATAGTGGTACTTCCCCAAGGGGAGCCATTTTATCCATGTATTTCGCTAGTCCATTGAATAGTTTTTTATTGCATACAGACCTAAACAATAGCATAAATCTCTGTCATATTTCAGGTGCCTAGTCTCACAATGGTAGGCAAATAGAAGCTAATGTTAGCCAAGATTGCTCCCCATACATGCTCTAAGGAATCTATTTTGATCTCAAAATATTTCTACAAATTAGACAAAACAAAGATTGGTACTTCCTCTTATTCAGTATAAAATCTCACATAATACAACCACAGTGTCCTAGGATCATCCCTAATGAAACCAGAAAGGGACCAGTAAAACATCCTTCACCAATTACTATTTCATGTATATCAAGATAGCTAACCCTATCTAGTAATGCCAGTATTGAAGGAGGTAATCAGAATAGCTATACCGAACGCCGATATTGAGAAGCTTATCGAAATAACTAACAAGGGTGGAATAGCAACATTTCGCAATAGTGATGAGGTGAAGTTGTCTTGATAAAGAAAGTATAAGCGTAAGTGTCATTTGAGCTTATCGAGATAACCTGTGAAATCGGAATAACATATTAGAGACATTCCGACTAGTGAGAAGTATCCCGATGACATGTAAACAAGGCGGTATCGGGGAAACTATCTCGACTATACAACTACGGTTGGAAGATGGATATCAGTGGAATCTATGGAGATACAGAGAATGATACCCTTATCAGCAAAGCTGATAAAAAATGGAGCAATAGGATTGTAGATAGGAATTTGGAAACCATCAAAGCAAGTAGCAAATTAGACTAGCTCAATCACGAAAAACTAAATTGCAATGACAAATCTTAAAAACATTCAATAGAGACATGAAAACAAGACATTCAAATCAAATGCAAACCATCACAAACGTGAATGTCTCCTCCAGAATTCTCCATTGTCCTTCTTTCTCCTTCAAATTGCTTTGTTTGTGGATCTCACCTACAAATGCAAAGGTATAGCATGAAAGCAAGATTGACAACATGAGATGACAGGGTAAGGATACTAGAAGCATGATTGATTGATCGAGGGATGATTAGTTGATTAGAATCCTGATTGAAGAAATTCATCCAATTTATAGACAAATTGGAGAGAGGACAAGATTAGCATGAAGAGATTTGAAAGGAAATTTCAAATCAAGAATGACAAATATGACAAATTATGACAAAATTGACACTTTCTATGCAAGATTGATTGATTGACAAATTATGACAAAATTGACAAGGTTGCTATGCAAAATTGATTGATTGACAAATTATGAAAAATTATGACAAGATTGAAATGTCATTCCCATGAAATTAGGAGAAATATTAGAAAAATAGGAGAAAATAGAAAATTAGATGAATTGGAAATTAGGAAATTAGGAATTAGGAGAAATTAGTAAATTGGAAAATTAGGTAAATTAATTAATAATTTTTCATTCATTAATTAATTCACAAAAAGAGAGAGGAATTAATTAGCCAATTAAATAAATATTTAATTGTGACAAGAAGACTTAGGATAAATAAATAAATTATATAACCTAAAAGGGAAAATGACAAACAAGATTAAATGAATAAATCATAAAACCTTAGAAGATGAATTAGAAATGCAAGGACGACAATTAGGTCTTGACAAAAGATAATTGATGTCGATTCGATCATGATTCTGAATAACAAAGGACCAATGCAGACAAACGATTGAGATTGGTTAACAAATTAACCAAGATTGATAAAGAGACCAAATTGATAAGCGCCAATTGACAAGGAACAATGACTAATTGATCCAAATTGACATGATTGAAAAGGACAATGATCGATGACAAATTGATCGCAAAATGACAAGATTGACCAAGACAAGGATTGATGACAAATCAATCGCAAAATGATAAGATTGAAAAAGGACAACGATCAATGACAAATCGATCCCAAAATGACAAGATTGAAAAGAACAACAATCGATGACAAATCGATCGCAAAATTGACAAGAGGACAAAACCCTAATTCTATCATCGATTAGGATTGACGATGTCCAAAATACGACAAATGAGCATGCACATTGATGCGACAGGATAAGATCAACCAAAATCATGATTGAAGATTGATATCGACAAGACCAAATTCGAAAGCAAGACAAATGAAGAATGCAGAAGAAGGACTCGATGTTCACAAATGATAAAGACCAAGTGCACAACATAGAAGAAATGTTAATGCGATGTAAAAAACCCTAAAATAAGGCAATGTGCAAATGTTAAAGTATGACTCCGCAAGTTTTGACCATTTTTAGATGTCTACATTTTGCCCCTCTCTGAGACAATGCAATTCTAAGCGTTGTTTCAAAGAACAATAATGAAAATGCCCCAGACAATGACAATGACATATGCATGCCCCCTCGAGGAATTGGCCGGAAACATCCAGAAAAGAGGCCAATTGATTGATAAGAATGATAGAAAATGATAGGTTCAAACAAATCAAGAATTGAAGGTCAGATGCACGGATAACAAGAAGTGGAAGGTGCAAAAGACCATGACCAGCATAAGATGGAGAGGGTGCACATCCATCTATGCGCTGACAAAGATCTATAAATGAGACAAGGAGAAGGAAAATAGCTCATTTGCACTAGCCAAAGTGGAGGATTTGTTGCTCTGGAAAAGGACCCTTGCATAGAGATGGCGAACATTCCAATGGTAGATCACCTCGGGGAACGTGTACACACCTATATATGATCAGACGATGCAGGAGCAGTGGTATGTATCTCAAAAACCCATATTGTCAATTGCATGAATTTTACTGGATTGCGGGACATTGCGAGGCCCACAGGGAAGTCAAAACTAGACATCTGTGCCTGTGTGGGCGCATTCTGCACTTGTGTAGGATGTTCTGCACCTATGTAGGGTACATAGGCATAGCTTGATGCTGCACAAGCATAGCACAGGGTACACAGGCGCAGTTGTGCACTAAAAACACCAATTTGACCTAAAACAGTGCGCAGATGATCCCGAAAAGAGGGATAAGGGTAGGATAGGTCAAAATAGATAAGAAAAACCCTGATTTATGCATGAAACAAGGAAATGCAACCCTTAGGAGAAAACTCTAAAACTGACAAAGTGTGCCCCAATTGTGATGCAGAGTCGACAGTATCCATTGATTACGTGGGAGAATAGACCCGACTGCTTCATGTTGTCACATAGACTCAGGAGTACGGATAGAGATACATTAGCAGGACTTGGATTATACTTGTTGGATACAATTGTTTAATTGTGTATTGTCCTTGATGTTACACAAATGTCATATCAGTCTACCGAGCTCAGAATGTTCGGCAAGGCAGTTAGACAGAGTCTACCGAGTTCAGATGGTAAGAGAAGCAAGTTACAGAGTCTACCTAGCACTCCAGAATGCTATACTGAGTTCGCAGTCTTTACCGAGTTCGCAGTACTTACCGAGTTCAGTCGGTTACCGAAGAATCAGCAGTGTTCACCGAGCATCAGTGAAATGTTTATGCAGCCAACCGAAGCAATATTTATTGAAACTTGTATATGTAGCCGACCTATGTAATATTTATTGTAACTTGTAATTGGGCCGACTTGGTAACCTGAATGGTATATATGAGAGATCAAGTTGCGATTTCGAAGTGTGAGGAAGTGTGAGGAAGTGTGAGAAGTATGGAAATGTGAAAGAGCAGAAATGTGCGAATTCTGATGAAGGATCAGTGATATCCTTGAGGTGCAGAAAAGATATATGTGATCAGTAAGGATCTATTGGCGCAGAACAGAGATCTGTATCAGCAGGATAAGTTGTATTTAATTCAGATCACTTCATTGTTGCTTTCTAACCATTGTAGCAGTGATACCGAAATCTCTTAACAGAGTTGGTCTAACAACCATTTTTGTAAATCCTCTGACAAGGTGACAATTCGGTTGAATTGTTCTTAAGACCTTTCACAAGGCCACTCCTAGCAGGGTGATTAAATCCTCTAACAGGGTCACACCTAACAGTGTGTTTTGTAACCTTTTATAGGGTTGGCTCCTAATAGGGCTCACTTCAGAAGAGTGAAAATCAGTAACTAGTTACATTGGTGGTTTTCCCAAAATTGGGTTTCCACGTTATATCTGGTGTTACTTGTGTTCATGTTATTTGTTTTATGCATGTTAATGTTTAATGAACAATGATAAGTTAATTTACCGAGTTTCAGTAGTTTATATTTAAGACATCTAAGGGACTTGTGGATTTATTTTTGTGGTAACTGATTCACCCCTCCCCTCTCAGTTACTCCATCCATATTTTCAACAATTGGTATCAGAGCTTTCGGTGCTTGTAGGAAGGATTTCAAGGATCTAAGCTAAAGATCAAGATGTTTTACAAGAGGGAAATTCCAAGGCTAAACAGAAATAACTTTTCAGCATGGCAAGGTCTCATGAGACTCCATTTGGCTTCCATTGGAGATACAGGATTGACACATCTTGACACAGAATATGTGACACCCACTGGTACACTAACTGTTACTGATATTGCTGCAAAGAAGACTCATAACACCATGATGATAGACATTGCATCTGCCCTAAGCTATGAAGAGTTTGATGATGTCAAAGATTGCAAAAGTGCATTTGAAATGTGGAACAAGCTGAAAGATATCTATGGTGGTGATGACAATGTGAGAAGAGCCAAAGCAGAAAGCTTGAGAGGACAGTTTGATCAATTAAAAATGAGTGAGGATGAAAATATTGCAAAATATGTTGAAAGAGTCAAAGCCAGTGTCAATGCAATCCAAGCTTCTGGAGGTGATATCTCAGAGGAAACAGTCATAAGCAAAGTTCTCAGAACATTACTACCCATTTATGCAATCAGAGTTTCTGCAATTCAGGAAAGAAGATGTGAAGCAAATCATAAGATAAATTTAGAGGCCATAGTTGGAAGATTAACTGCATTTGAGTTAGACAACTATGACAACTATGTTCCAGCTTCCAAAAACATGGAATCAGCATTTGAAGCTAAGGTTTCACTCAAGGAGAAAGGCAAAAAGAAAAAGGAATCTCAGTCAGAAAGTGAAGATGAATCAGAACCAAGTTCAGACAGTGATCTTGAAATAATTGAAGCTCTTCTAGCAAGGAAATATTCCAAAGGCAGAGGAAAATACAGAGGCAAAGTTCCTCTAATCTATTTTTCATGTGATGAAGTCGGTCATATTGCTGCTAGATGCCCAAACAAGCAGAGCAAAGATGAGAAGAAAGATCACAAATGGAATGGCAAAAAGGACTACAAATCATTCAAAGGTAAGAAAACATGCTTTATGGCTAAGGATTCTGATAATAGTGAAGATGAAATTGTTTATATTGCTATAAGAGATGATTCTGATAATGATGAGGAAGATAAGATGACACTTATTTCTCAAATAAGCAAAAATGATATTTGGATCATAGACAGTGGTTGCTCTCATCATATGACTGGTGATAAAACCAAGTTTGAACATTTTATAGACTATGATGGAGGTAGTGTAAGGTTTGGTAATAATGAACCTCACTACATAAAAGGAAGAGGTAGAATCCCTATAACCAAAGAACTTGTATTTGATGATGTCTACTGGGTTGAAGGTCTCAATCACAACTTGATGAGTGTGGCACAGCGACTTAATAGTGGACTCAAGGTGGAATTCATGCATGGAAAGGCCAAACTGCTAAATAATCAAGGAAAGCTGATTGGATCAGGCACTCAAACAAAAGGTAATTTGTTTCGACTTGAAACGAGTGAAAATTCATGTTTTATTGCTCAAGTTGAAGAAAGTTGGTTATGGCACAAAAGGTTATGTCATGTAAATTTTGATAACCTAGTGAAAATAAGTAAATTCAGAAAAGTAAGATGTATTCCAGATATAAAGAAACCTGAGGTCGGTCTATGTAAGAATTGTCAAATTGGAAAGATGGGAAAGACTAGTTTCAAAAGCAAAAACTATCAATCTGAAGATATATTAGAAATTGTGCATACTGATTTATGTGGACCCATAGGAACTGAAAGTTATACTGGAGAAAAGTTCTTCATTCTTTTTGTTGGTGATTACTCAAGAATGATGACTGTCATGTATTTAAGGAACAAATCAGAAGCATTTGAAAAGTTCAAATGGTATTTGGCCAGAGTAGAAAAAGAAACAGGTAAAAGACTTAAATGTCCAAGGTCAGATAGAGGTGGTGAATTCATCTCTCATGAATTCAATAACTTTTGCATTGAAAGAGGAATCAAAAGACAAGTATCAGCCCCTAGAACTCCTGAGCAAAATGGAATAGCTGAAAGAAGGAACAGATCTATCATGGATTGTGCAAGAACCTTAATGATTGAAAAGAATATTGCTATCAAATACTGGAAGGAAGCTATCAGCACTGCTGTTCATACCTTGAACCGAGTACAGCTGAAGAAGGACTCATTCAAAACCCCCTATGAATTATGGTATGGCTACAAACCTAATGTAAGTTACCTAAAAGTATTTGGAAGTAAATGTTACATTTTGAAAGAATCTAGAAAAGGAAAATTTGATGTGAAAGGTGATGAAGGTATATTCCTCAGATATTCTTGCAAGAGTAAAGCATATAGATGTTTGAACTTGTCTACTCATAAAATTATAGAAAGTGCACATGTGAAAGTTGATGAGTTTGCAAAAAGATCTAAAGAAGAAAGCAAAAGAGAACTAGAAGATTATAGAAGATTTGTGTCTATTGAACCTGATACAATACCAGATACATCTGTTAATCAGGAATCTTCTACTCCCGAGTCATCAGTAACTGAGTTACAGAAAGAGCAAACCAAGCCAGTATCTACCGAGTCTCATGAACCAGAACCAGTGTCTACCAAGTCTGAAGAAACCAAGTCAATATTTACCAAGCCGGACCAGCCAGTTGAAGAACAAGAGGACAATGATGAAATTCATTCTAAAGGCAAGAAACCTGTATTAGCCGAGTATGTCAGACGACATCACTCAGCAGATCAGATCATTGGAGACAAATCTGAAGGAACCATGACAAGAGGTAAGTTGAAAAGCACTTGTTTACTTGCTGATTTTGAACCTACAAATGTCAAAGATGCATTGGGAAATGATAGTTGGACAGAGGCTATGAAAGAAGAGATAGAATAGATAGAGAAAAACAAGACATGGACTCTTGTACCCAGACCTAAGGATAAAAATGTGATTGGAACTAAGTGGGTATTCAGAAATAAACTAAATGAAGATGGTAAAGTTTCAAGAAACAAAGCAAGACTAGTATGCAAAGGATATGCTCAACAAGAAGGAATAGACTATGGAGAAACTTTTGCTCCTGTTGCAAGATTGGAAGGAGTCAGAACCTTACCTGCATATGCCGCCTACAAAGGATTCAAAGTTTATCAGATGGATGTTAAATCTGCATTTCTTAATGGTATATTGGATGAAGAGGTTTATATTGAACAACCTGAAGGTTTTGTTGATCCACAAAAGAAGGACATGGTCTGCAAATTACATAAAGCATTGTATGGTCTGAAACAAGCCCCTAGAGCATGGTATGAAAGATTGCATAACTATCTTATTCAGATTGGATTTCAAAGAACTAATGATAACAGTAGCTTGTATATCAAGGAAGGATCAGATAACAAAATTGTCTTAGCAGAAATATTTGTAGATGATACTATTTTCACAGGAAATGATGATCTTTGCAAAGAATTTTCAGTACAAATGAATAAGGAATTTGAAATGTCTATGTTTGGTGAGATCAAATTCTTTGTTGGTCTTCAAATTCAACAGAACAAAAATGGTATCTACATTACACAATCAAAATACATCAAAGAGATACTGAAAAAGTTCAGTATGGAAGATTGTAAACCAGTTGGAACTCCTATGTGTACTAGATTGAAGCTTACCAAGGAAGATGAATCACAAGAAGTAGATCAAACACTGTACAGATCTATGATTGGAAAGCTGCAGTATGTTGTTCATACTAGGCCAGATATTGCTCTTGCAGTTGGTATTGTTGCAAGATTCTCAGCAAAACCAAGAGAAAGTCACATGACGGCAATCAAAAGAATAATGAGATATTTGAAAGGAACTGAAGAGTATGGATTATGGTACGAATTTGGAGGAAATTTTGATTTGAAAGTATTTACTGATGCTGATTGGGCAGGAAACATTGATGACAGAAAAAGTACAAGCGGAGGAGCATTCTTTCTAGGAAAGAGATTGGTTTCCTGGACAAGCAAAAAGCAGAACTGTATATCCCAATCTACAGCAGAGGCAGAATATGTTGCTGCAGCAGTAAATTGTTCAAATATTGTTTGGTTTAAACAGCTATTGGCAGGCATGAAAATGGAAATCAAAGAACCAATTGTTATGTTCTATGATAATACAAGTGCAATTGACATGTCCAAGAATCCAGTGATGCATCCCAAAACCAAGCACATTGCAATAAAATATCATTTTGTCTGAGAATTGGTGTAGGACAAGGAGATCAGATTGGAATATATTCACACAAAGGAACAAATTGCTGACATATTCACAAAACCATTGGCTAAGGATGCATTCTTGTATCTAAGAGGTAAGTTAGGGGTCACTCCCCTATCTGAAATTCACTAAAGAAAAGTTTTAGTGATGCACCAACTCATCCTAAGTAAAAAATCTACTAGTTGATGTAGTATAATCAGGAAAATATTGCATATGATTCAGTACAAAAGGTACATTATAACTCAGATGAAGTCTTATTGTCTTTGGCATGTGTTGTCAAAGAGGGAGAGTTTTACTGTCATATCCTACTAAAATTTGAAAGAAAGTTCATTAAGATAAAGAGGGAGAGTTGTTTGATAAAGAGGGAGAGTTTTACCATCCAAAGATGAAGTTACTTCACAGAGGGAGATTATTGAAAGAAGGAGTGTTCTCTATCCAAAGGGAAAGTTATGTTGGCATGTTGCTGTCATAAAAGAAAAGACCTATTTTCAAATTTCATTCTGCTATGACATGTTGTGTTGCCATCAATGCCAAAGAGGGAGATTGTTAGATACAATTGTTTAATTGTGTATTGTCCTTGATGTTACACAAATGTCATATCAGTCTACCGAGCTCAGAATGTTCGGCAAGGCAGTTAGACAGAGTCTACCAAGTTCAGACGGTAAGAGAAGCAAGTTACAGAGTCTACCTAGCACTCCAGAATGCTATACCGAGTTCGCAGTCTTTACCGAGTTCGCAGTACTTACCGAGTTCAGTCGGTTACCGAAGAATCAGCAGTGTTCACCGAGCATCAGTGAAATGTTTATGCAGCCGACCGAAGCAATATTTATTGAAACTTGTATATGTAGTCGACCTATGTAATATTTATTGTAACTTGTAATTGGGCCGACTTGGTAACCTAAATGGTATATATGAGAGATCAAGTTGCGATTTCGAAGTGTGAGGAAGTGTGAGGAAGTGTGAGAAGTATGGAAATGTGAAGGAGCAGAAATGTGCAAATTCTAATGAAGGATCAGTGATATCTTTGAGGTGCAGAAAAGATATATGTGATCAATAAGGATCTATTGGCACAGAACAAAGATCTGTATCAGCAAGATAAGTTGTATTTAATTCAGATCACTTCATTGTCGCTTTCTAACCATTGTAGCAGTGATACCGAAATCTCTTAACAGAGTTGGTCTAACAACCATTTTTGTAAATCCTCTGACAAGGTGACAATTCGGTTGAATTGTTCTTAAGACCTTTCACAAGGCCACTCCTAGCAGGGTGATTAAATCCTCTAACAGGGTCACACCTAACAGTGTGTTTTGTAACCTTTAACAGGGTTGGTTCCTAACAGGGCTCACTTCAGAAGAGTGAAAATCAGTAACTAGTTACATTGGTGGTTTTCCCAAAATTGGAATTCCACGTTATATCTGGTGTTACTTGTGTTCATGTTATTTGTTTTATGCATGTTAATGTTTAATGAACAATGATAAGTTAATTTATCGAGTTTCAGCAGTTTATATTTAAGACATCTAAGGGACTTGTGGATTTATTTTTGTGGTAACTGATTCACCCCTCCCCTCTCAGTTACTCCATCCATATTTCCAACATATACTATATGACATTTATGCCCAAGATTAGGGCAAACATAGGACTGCTTACCGCATTAGCAGAGCGATGGCATTCAGAGACTTCCTCTTTCCATCTAGCGACTGGAGAGGCGACTATGACACTAGAGGATGTGTGGTGTATCCTCCGCATTCTGATTCATGGGGAGATGATAGAGTATGATGCAGTGACAGGGAGAGACACTTTGTGTAGATTATTCGAGTGCGATGCAGATGATCTGGATATCATAGAGAGGGAGATTGGCTAGAGACCACGATAGCAGAGTATGATCAGCGATATGTGGTGATAGCCGTGGTTATAGCATGTCTATTAGCAGGGGACAGACAAGGACATGGATTCCCTATTGGATGGGGAAGAGTGCTAGAGCAGATGGCGACAGAGGGGACTGTGTACGCATGGGGACCATGTGTGCTTGCTATGCTATATTTTCAATTGCATCAGATAGCATATCAAGGGATGCAGACTTTGAGCTGTGGGGTCACACTATTACAGGTATGGGCATTTGAGCACATAGCCATATGTTGACCGATTACAGAGAGACAGGTAGTACCACACCGACTATATTTGTACAGTTATGGGGGTATGTTGAGACAGGGTCTTTTCGGATACATATTGTATTGGTGACATGAGCTAGACAGATTGAGAGAGTTCACATGGAGGCCATATCTTGATTGCCCTGGATGGTCAGATGATAGTGAGGAGCTATTGTATTGCAGATAAGAGAGATACCTGATTGGGCAACCAATGAATCACCAAAGAGTGATTGAGATGTACCTGCTAGAGAGAGTCAAATGACAGTTTGGAGAGAGACAGAATGTACCCAGAGGGATTGCACACTTTGCCCAATCTCACAAAGAGATGAGTCAGTGGGGGAGGATGATTCAGCCACACATAGCATATGTTGACTTCACACATCTACAATCAAGATAGTGGGATTGGAGATCAGATATGGTGGATGTTAGGATGATAGAGGAGTATGAACGATGGTTTGCACGACGACGACCTATGCCATTGACAGATCCTGATATTCCAGTACCGAGGAGATAGAAGGACTTCCCACTCGCTAGAGAGGAGGAGGGAAATGATGAGGACAGAGATGAGGAGGATGATGAGGAGGAGGGGGATGACAAGGATAGAGGGGATGATGAGGAGGATGATGAGGATGGAGGGGATGATGAGGATGAAGAGGATGAGTCAAATCCGGTCGATCACGAGTCATTGCAGGATGTACCCATAGAGCCGGAGACAGCTAGCATAGAGGAGATGGAGATATGTAGGGCCACCATAGCAAGTCAGCATGATCACATTGTGACATTAGAGAGATAGAATGCTATCTTAAGGATAGAGCAGGATCAGTTCAGAGAAAAGATAGCTAGACTGATAGCAGCTCGAGATACAGCGATAGCCCAGGCACAGCAAGCAAAGCAGAGAGTGACTGAGTATATTGGGTCGATTAGGGATGCCAGTGCACATGAGATGGCACAAATGTTGGTAGAGACTAGAGAGGAGATACACCATTGGAGGACACTATATGAGAGTGCAGTTCCACCAGAGCAGAGAGCAGCATCATATCGGACATGATCGAGGACAGAGAGCAGGCCACGTTCTTGGAGGTCAGTGAGTAGCATGGGGGTGAGTGGACCTATGAGACCACCACAGCCAGGACTTGGGACAAGAGGGACATCATCCTTGAGACATGGCAGGGATGAGGAGGATAGAGGGAGCACCCAATGACAGAGGCACGTTCTCCTTATGAGAAAGACATATGTAGTGTGACATTATGTATTTAGCCTGCGGGCCATACTTAGGACAGACAGTCCAATTTTGTACTCTGATATTGTTTTGATATATGATATGATATGTAGCTATATGATGGGATGCAATGTGTTATGGCTTATGTTGACTTTCCATGCATGGATGTCTTATGCACTATTTATGTACCAATGATGTTTATGTTTTTGGATGCATGTATAATATGAAATGGATAAAATGCTTGATATGGGCTTGATATAATGCAAATTTACTAATCAATGAATGCACGATGCTGCATATGTGTTTGGAGATCGGAGAACTAGATTGAACTAACTGCCCAAACTAACGGAAGAAATGTTAGTAAGAATAAATTAGATAGAGGATAGTTAGAGACAGAGAAAAACTTGCTTTCACCAATGCACTTTGTAGGTGAGAACCTTTATTTAATGTAGCAAAACAGATGCAGAGCATCATGGCATTGAAGGCCAGAGCTGAAACGCAACCCTTTTTGCAAAAGACAGACACATCGTACACAAGGAATGAGTGAAGCATCATAGGGTGCATACATCAAGGGTCAAGGTATGTGCAATGTTCACAAAGCGAACGTACTTATCACAGACACCCAATGATATAGTTGCCCTAGTTTGTGACAAACATTCCACAAACAGCAAACACAACAAAAAAGGAAAGGGACCATGAACCATCCCTGTCACTCTAAATCACTCAGTGACATCATCGAGCAACATAGGAACATGATCAAAGCCAAAGATAAATCAGTAAAAAGATAAGACACACAAATTCAACCAAGTCAAACAAACAGTCTAATCGTCATTATCAAAAGTGGAAAGCAAGAATGATTATGCTGTCTGGTTCCAGGGAATGTTGTACCCCATCTAAGATAGGACGCAATCTAGTTTTGAGTATACCACACCCTGTATAAGACCCATGATAATAGTGACAAGGAAAAATGATATTGATGTTGATTGATAGATTGATATGACAATTTTAATCAATTTGAATGTCTGATTTGATCGAAAAGTTCATCTATTAATGCGTGATTTCATTAAAGCACAATGTTGTAACATGTTATCTGTTTGTTGTCTACACAAATGCTTTGTCATTGGATGTATGCTCAATGATCTGTATATGCACAGAGGGGATATTTATTAACGAAATGCAAAATACCAAAGAAATTGTTTTTGGATTTTGATGTTTTAAATTTTTTTTGGTTTCGAGTTTTTTACAATTTTTTTGTTCATTTTTTTAGGACTTTATTTGACTTTTTAGGGATTTTTTTAAGGACATTTTCCAATTTTTATGATTTTTTCAGGACATTTTTCAATTTTTATGATTTTTTCAGAAATTTTTCAATTTTTATGATTTTTTTTTAAGGACATTTTTCAATTTGAAAGCTCCAATAATTGATCATGACAAGGGGCACGCACCCAATGAAATTTTGAAAGACATATACAGCGACCAGGACCGAAACATATGCACAAGGATTGGAAACCTGAGTATGCAAGACAATGATGTTGACCAATCATAAGCCTGGAACAAAACACTAGGTCAGAGCAAGCATGATAAACCTGCGAGGGAAAAGTATAGCTAGGGGTCATGATAGATGGCGGAGCAATAATCTTTTACACATGGCGCCTGTTTGCTAGGTTTTCACCATCGTACTTGCCCAAAGTGCCTGTTTGCCAGGTTTTCACTAGAGGGCAAATTATTTTTCTTTACTTTTGTTTGTTTTTTTCTCAATTTTTTCACTTTTTATTTGATTTTTTTCTTTCACTTTTTGATTTTTTTGTATTTTTTGAGCTTTTTTTTTTTCAGGATCATATTTGAAGAACTGCTGACAGAAAACTATGCCCAGTACTTGCGAAGGTGCATGCTATTGACTAGATCTGACAAAGGTTCACCTTCTGGGGTGGCAAGTTGATATGCCCCCGAGCCATAGGCTACAGTAACTATGAAAGGCCCAACCCAATTAGGTTCAAACTTTCATTTGATGATGTCAATAGATTGTGCATTCTTGGGGTTTCCCTTTAGAACCAGATCTCCCACTTCGAAGTGTTGCCCTTTGACCTTCTTATTATAAGAGCGACGGAGACGGTTCTGATATGCTTGCAAATGTGTCAGGGTTGTCTGACGTTTCTCATCTAACATCTCAAGCTGATGCAATCGTGAGACTCTGTGTGTCTCATCATCAATCAAATGTTGCAAGGAAACACGCAATGAGGGAATCTCCACTCCCAAGGGTAAAATAGCTTCCACACCATACACCAAAGAATAAGGTGTTGCTTCAGTAGGTGTGCGGATAGAAGTACGATAAGCCCATACTGCTGGATTCAACTGTACATGCCAATCTTGACCAGCATCATTGACAACCTTTTTCAAGATCTTAATGATGGTTTTATTTGATGCTTCGGCCTGACCATTACCCTGTGGATAGTAAGGACTTGAGAAATGGTGTTGAATGTGAAACTTTTCACAGAGTTCCTTAACATCTTTGTTCTTGAATGGACGACCATTATCTGTGACAATTGCAAGGGGAACTCCATATCTGCAGATGATATAATTCAATAGGAATTTTGAAATTTGCACACCAGTGATATAGGTCATAGGAATAGCCTCAATCCATTTTGTAAAGTACTCTGTGGCTGTAATGATAAACTTGTGTCCATTTGCCAATGTCAAGTGAATCTTGCCAATAAGATCCAATCCCCATTGAGAAAAGGGCCACGAAGATATGACAGAATGAAGTTCTTGGGTTGGCACATGAATGTAATTTCCATGGATTTGGCATTTGTAGCACTTCTTGACAAAATCATGAACATCCTTTTTGATAGTGGGCCAATAATACCCAACACGAACCAACTTTTTGGCTAAGCTCAGACCATTGAAATGGCCCCCACATATACCATCATGAACCTCATGTAAAGCCGTTTGTGCTTCGTCAAAATCCAAACATCTGAGGAGGGCATGGTCAAAGGAACGACGGTAAAGGGTGTTTGCGATGATGACATATTTGGCTATCTGGCGGATGAAGGCTCGGCATTGGTTAGAGGAAAGGTTAGGTGGTAAGGTTTGGGATTTCAAGTATTGATAGATGTCATTGTACCATGGGGAATTAGGACCAACAAGAACACACATCATATCTACTATTGAAATTTCAAAAGAAGGGATAAGCAACTGTTCAACCAAAAATTCACATCTGTCCATATTATGGGGCATATTCAACATGGAAGCAACGGTGGCCATCGCATTTTCTGACTTGTTTTGAATTCATGGAACTTGACTGAAATGGATATTCGTAAATTTTGTCTTGAAGAAATCCATCATATGCTTGTAAGGAATAAGCTTTTCATCTTTTGTTTCATAGTCATCATTCACTTGATGGATGACTAACTGGGAATCTCCATAGAGTTGTAAATGTGTGATGTTCCAGTGGATCACTACTCGGAGTCCTGTGACCAGAGCTTCATATTCTGCAATGTTATTGGTACAATGGAAAGTTATTTTGTAGGATTTGGGAATAGCATCACATTGAGGGGTGACAAACAATATACTTGCGTCGGACCCGAATTTGGTATGGGATCCATCAAAATATAACTTCCATTCATTAGAAGACGTGAGAGAAAAGATTGATTCATCTAGAAAATCGGTCAACATGGGATGATCATCATAAATAGGAGCCTTAGCAAGTTGATCTGCTATGATTTGTCCTTTTATTGCCTTTCACTCAATGTACTCAATATCAAACTCACCGAGGATCATAACCCACTTTGCTAGGCGACCTGTCAAAGCTACCCTACTAAGCAAGTATTTCAAGGGATCAATTTTTGCAACTAGCAATGTCTGGTGATTTAACATATAGTGTCGAAGTTTCTGTGTTGCAAAGACCACTACTAAACATGCTCATTCAATAGTTGAATAATTTAGCTCATAGCCCACTAGTGTCTGACTAATATAATAAATAGCCCGCTCTTTGTCTTTCTCATCCTGTTGGGCTAAGAGAACTCCTAGTGTCATTTCAGTTGCAAAGATATACAATATGAATGGCTTTCCTTCTATAGGAGGCATTAGAATAGGTGGCAACAACAGATAATCCTTGAGAGTTTGAAATGCTGATTGCCATTGCTCAGTCCATTTAAAGGCAACACCTTTATGCAATAAATGCTAGAAGGGATGACATTTGTCTACCAGTTGAGCTATAAAATGGCGGATTGACTATAGCTTTCCTTGCAGACTTCTTAGTTGATGGAGATTGGAAGGTGGAGGCATATCCATTATTGCTTTAACCTTGGCAGGGTCTACTTCGATGCCTCTGTGAGAAATAATGTACCCTAATAATTTGCCAGTTGTGACACCAAAGACACACTTCTTTGGGTTGAGTCTGAGCTTGTAGGTTTCCATTCGGTCAAAGATTGGGCCAAGGATGGCTAAATGACTATCTCTTGTGACAGACTTGCATAATAGGTCATCAACATAGTCTTCCATCAAAGTATGCATAAAATCATGGAAAATTGTCGTCATAGCTCTTTGATATGTTGCTCCAGCATTTTTAAGACCAAAGGGCATCACATTCCAGCAGTAGGTACCCCAAGCACATGTGAATGCAGTCTTATGTTGATCTTTAGGAGCAATGCGAATTTGGTTATATCCAGAGAAACCATCCATCAATGATAGCATCTCATATCCAATAGTCATGTCAACTATGATGTCTATATTTGGCAGTGGAAAGTCATCTTTAGGGCATGCTTTATTGAGATCCCTAAAATCTGTACAGATTCTAATGCCCCTAGTTACTTTGCTAACTGGTACCAAATTTGAAATCCAGTCTGCATAATCAATGGGTCTTATAAAGCCCACATCTAATATTTTTTTTAGTTCTACCTTGACCAAGAGAGCCACCTGGGGATGCATCTTTCTGAGTTTTTGTTTGATGGGATTGGCATCTAATTTTAATGGCAACTGATGAAGGACTAATTCTGGATCAAGGCCAGGCATATCTGCATAGGACCATGCAAAACTGATCTTCTTCTCAAGAAAGAAATTGACAAAATCTATTTTTTCCTATTTTGATAGAGAAGAAACAAAATGAATGACCTTAGGGTTGTCAGGTGTACCCAAATTTATCTCTTCAGTCATTTCCACAAGCAATGTTGATTTATCCTGACTTGATAGGGGTATGTCCAATCTTCCACCTTTGGGTGCCTCAGAGAGGTTTTCACCCGTAGGTACATCTTTTATTTTTACTTTTTCATGGTCAGAGAGCACCTTACGGTTTTCACTCAAAGACCTATTCTTTTGATTTTTTACTTTTTCTTTTCTTTTTTCATTTTTATGATTGGAAGATGGAGTTGACTCCCCAAAATATGCTGTGGAATCTAGATCAATAGCAAATCCTACCTTATGATCACCTTGTGGTATGCCTTCTCAGAGTCCTAGAAATTTGGCAATTGCTTCGTCATTTTGAAAATAATCTAATGTGAGTGATTCTTGTTGGTCATGTTGGATAAGCTGAGGATAGACAAGGGGCATGTCATCATCGGTTTTAAGGAGAGAGAGGCCTGAGATGGTAAAGATGTAAACGTTCATTGTATCACTGTCTAAACTGCTTGTATCTGATTCAGAGTTTGGGTCCCAGAATGACTCTATCCAAGCATTAGGACATGTTTTGGGAGGGGGAGTTATTTCATGTTTGTCTTTCATGGGCAAATCATTGGGGTCAAGGAAAACATTATCAAGGGCATAGGAGCTAGAAGAAAAGGAACTCCACTCGCATTCATTGGAATCAGTTTCAGGTCGGGTACCCTCAAGTTTTGTTTCATCATCAGAGTCACGCTCCTTTCTACACATGGTCACTTTGGTAGACGAGGGTCCAATTCGCAATGGTACAAAACCTAACCCTAAAGTTGGAGGTCGCATCTTGGGTATAATAGGTTCTAGCCTTCCTTTCTTGTCAGGGCCCAAGCCACTGCAGCCATCATATCCTTTCTTTTGCAGCATAGTAAATCCTTTGCCGTACTGCTCCATCGGCAACCTGACAGGTGGGGTCTCAGTTGGATCCTTATAAAGCCAATCTATGACATCATCATCCAAAGTTTCTTTGTCAAGTTCACCCCATCTTGTAAATGTAGTGGGGGGCTAATATTGAATGACTATCTTAGGTTCCTCTTACAACAAATGTGGTTTGCCATGTGATTTTGGAGATATTGGTAAATTCCCAATGAGGAATGTTTGAGCCATTGAATACTCTCTGCATCCTTGGTCCTGTATCTTCATTTTTCCTTTGACAACATCTAACAATTCATTAGGATCCATATAATTATGTGAGTGGGCCTCTCTATTGATTGGGACTTGTTGCTACGGGGAATCCTGTAGATTAGCACAAAATTGAAATGGATTAGGATCTCCTGGAATTGTTATCTCAGTCCCATTGTAAGGATATTTTAAACATTGATGATAAGTGGATGGAACTGCTTTCATTGCGTGGATCCACAGACGGCCAAGAATCATATTGTAAGGGAGATCGAGGTCTAGGACCTGTAGGAAAGTGTTTTCTGTCACTGGACCGACTCTGGTAGGCAATGTAATTATCCCTTTAGATGGGCACTCAGCATTATCATATGCTTTGATTGTTATTCTTTTGGAAGAATCAATGTCATTTTCTATATAACCAAGACCAATGACCACTCTCAGGGTACAAATGTTAAGACCTGCTCCACCTTCTATCAAGACTCGTCAGATCTTGCAATTATGGACAAAGACTTCAAGATGTAAAGGATCATTATGCGGGAGCTTATCAGGTGAAATATCATTATCAGAAAAGGAGACATGTTGGGAGATGGCTAAATGTCCAATTCGGGCTTGAAACTGGTCAACATCAATGTCTGTCGGGACAGTGGACTCAATTAAAGCTTTATCTAGGACTGCGTGATGCATAGGGGACATTTTCAACAATTCAAGAATTGATATTTATGTAGATGTCTTCCCCAGATGATCTAGGAGATTATATTGACTTGTAGGAGTTGATTTGGGAGGACTGCAGGAGCTCCTTTCAGGACTATTTGGAAACCATCAAAGCAAGTGGCAAATTAGACTAGCCCAATCACGAAAAACTAAATTTCAATGACAAATCCTAAAAGCATTCAATAGAGACATGAAAACAAGACATTCAAATCAAATGCAAACCATTGCAAATGTGAATGTCTCCTCCAGAATTCTCCATTGTCCTTCTTTCTCCTTCAAATTGCTTTGTTTGTGGATCTCACCTACAAATGCAAAGGTATAGCATGAAAGCAAGATTGACAAGATGAGATGACAGTGTAAGGATACTAGAAGTGTGATTGATTGATTGGGGGATGATTAGTTGATTAGATTCCAAATTGAAGAAATTCATCCAATTTATAGACAAATTGGAGAGAGGACAAGATTAGCATGAAGAGATTTGAAAGGAAATTTCAAATCAAGAATGACAAATATGACAAATTATGATAAAATTGACACTTTCTATGCAAGATTGATTGATTGACAAATTATGACAAAATTGACAAGGTTGCTATGCAAAATTGATTGATTGACAAATTATGACAAGATTGAAATGTCATTTCCATGAAATTAGGAGAAAATAGAAAATTAGATGAATTGGAAATTAGGAAATTAGAAATTGATGGAATTTAGGAAATTAGGAATTAGGAGAAATTAGTAAATTGGAAAATTAGGTAAATTAATTAATAATTTTTCATTCATTAATTAATTCACAAAAAGAGAGAGGAATTAATTAGCCAATTAAATAAATATTTAATTGTGACAAGAAGACTTAGGATAAATAAATAAATTATTTAACCTAAAAGGGAAAATGACAAACAAGATTAAATGAATAAATCATAAAACCTTAGAAGATGAATTAGAAATGCAAGGACGACAATTAGGTCTTGACAAAAGATAATTGATGTTGATTCAATCATGATTTTGATTAACAAAGGACCAATGCAGACAAACGATTGAGATTGGTTAACAAATTAACCAAGATTGATAAAGAGACCAAATTGATAAGCGCCAATTGACAAGGAACAATGACTAATTGATCCAGATTGACACGATTGAAAAGGACAACAATCGATGACAAATCGATCGCAAAATGACAAGGATTGATGACAAATCGATCACAAAATGATAAGATTGAAAAAGGACAACGATTGATGACAAATCGATCACAAAATGACAAGATTGAAAAAGGACAACGATTGATGACAAATCGATCACAAAATGACAAGATTGAAAATAACAACGATCGATGACAAATCGATTGCAAAATTGAAAAGATGACAAAACCCTAATTCTATCATCGATTAGGATTGACGATGTCCAAAATATGACAAATGAGCACGAACATTGATGCGATAGGATAAGATCGACCAAAATCATGACTGAAGATTGTTATCGACAAGACCAAATTTGAAAGCGAGACAAAAGAAGAATGTAGAAGGACTTGATGTTCGCAAATGATAAAGACCAAGTGCACAACATAGAAGAAATGTTAATACGACACAAAAAACCCTAAACTAAGGCAATGCACAAATGTTAAAGTATGACTCCGCAAGCATTGACCATTTTTAGACATCTACAAGGATTATCAAAAGGTTGATAGAGCATCCTATCCCAATAATGAATATATATAATAACATCAAAATAAGACACTCTAATAATGCATCCTCTTCTAAGTACCTATATCAGTATAACTCATAATGATGGGATATCATCTTTCTGCTTCGTTGATGGTAAAGGTAATTCTGATAAAGAACTGCTTAAGAGGTATTTGGGATAACTTACATAAGCAGAATAACACATAAAAGTCATTCCAATCAATGAGTTATCTCGATGCTTTACAAATGAAACAACATCAGGAAAGTTATCTCGATCTGACATTCACAAAACAAAATAGCAAATGGGAGAAGGATAAAACCCTTATCGAGATAACTTGTGGTATTGAGAAAATGAACTTTGGGTATGCCGATAGTTAAAACAATGTTGATGGACACCGATCGAGACATTATAGGTGTGGATAGATAAAAAATAAAACAAATTGAAGATTACTTGTCAGGATAGCTCAAGACAAAATGACACAAGAGGTAGACGGTTACTAATATAACCATATTTATCTATGGTGACTAATTTGTTAGAAAAGTGCCAAATTTGGAGCAATGACGAAAGGAGCTAAGCCAATGTCCTACTGTGAGATTTTGCCAAGATCAAGGGCACAATGAAAAGTATAAAAATAGAGACAAAACATTGACAAGAACAAGCTGTATTCTCATCAATATGAAAATAATCAACTGGATTCAATTGATGTTACATACAATGAATATGAGTTTGCTTATATAGGCAAGGCTATATGGATATGTGAGCATGCAAGCATGACATGTGGCTCAATAAGAAACAAGGGTAGGTAGGAAATAGGTGTGGGTAGGTAGGAGAAACAATATAATATTCCACATGAGGTGGATCGCCCACTGAATGTGGAATGTAACAACAAGATAAGTCCACAAAATGTGGAAATTCTCCTACACACACTATCCCAATGTGGCACAAACACCCAAGTGTCTCATACCCAAAATACTATGAAATGCATGTACCTAAGTAAACTTAAGGTGTAATAATATCCAAGATGAATAATTATTTACACCAACACCCCCCCTTAAGTGCAACTTAGGGGAATGCACTTAATTCTACAATGCAACTAAGCAATGCAAGATAGGTCCCAGCTACAAGGCCATGTTAGGTACCCATGTACAAATGGAAATGCATGCAAACCAATAAAATGAAATCTCTCACAAAGTGGGGAAAGAGAGAAAAACCCAATGGGAAAAAACCCTCCCCCCAAAAAGAGATGAAAACTAGATACAAAGAACTCTTATAGAAGTATGTGAAGGACAAAACCCCATGTGAGGAAAAAGTCCCCACCATATGAGAGAAGAAGAAGAGAGACTAGGAAGCCCCCCCTCAATGTTGAATCTGCACCAATGATAGAAGCTCGAAGATTAATGAAGAAACTACTCCATGAATGTTGAACCACGTTCCTCCCCTTAGGACGAAACAAAACCAAAGGTGGATCCAAAAAGTCTCCCCAACCATGAAAGGAAGATGGAGAAAAAATACTCATGATGAAAGGAATCTTTGAAAACTGCTCAAGTGTCCCCATGTTGATGTTGAAAGGTACCCCCTCCAAAGGTGGTAAACTGTGCCACACTACTGAAAAAGGTACTCCAAGATCTAGTGGAGATGAATGTAGAACAATGTCCTAAGACTCATCTGTCTCCTCAAAAGATAAAGAGACCTCCTCCAAGTGTTGTACAAAAGTATCCACAATCATGTCAACCTCTAAAGATTGATCATGTATAGAATGCACAAGAGGGTCAGAGTGATCCCTCGCAACAATCAAAGAAGGATCATCTTCATCAAAGAGAAGATGAATGTCATCAATGGTGTCTCTCAAATCTACAATGTCTATCAAGTAGGCATCCCAATCAACTGAAGCTAGAAGACACGAAATATCTTGCTGCACTGAATCATAAGAAGGCAAAATTGTTGCACTAGATGTATCATCACGTGCAATAGGTGGATTGATATCAATAGAAGGAGATGATATGCAAGGCTCAAGAATGGGGTCACATGTTAGAATCCCCAAGTCCAAATGCCCAAAGTTCTCCTCAAAATCTGAATCATCAACATAGGAAGAATCAACCTTATCAATAGGACCAAAATCTAAAAAAGAGTACAACTGAGATGCATGATCAACCACCCCAGTCACAATTATAGCTCCATTATCCAAGTCTGTAATGATAACTAAATCAGGTGTGAACTCTACAGTTTTCCTAGTTGCCCCATGTGTGATTTGATAGATGGAAAGAAGATTGTTTGTCAAGTGGGGTACACACAACACATCATTGAAGGAGTTATCCCCAATGGCAATAGATCCTTTCCCAATTACATCCATATGTGTATGATTTCCCATCAAAATTTGTGGCATGTGGCAAGGCTCAAATGTAGAAAATATAGACTACAAAGATTCCATATGATGGGAAGCCCTTGAGTCTAGAAGCCATCTCCCTAAACCATGACTTGTAGTAGCACAAAGAGCTTGTCCCTTTCCTTTATCTGTCCCAAAAGAGTGATCATTTCCTTTATCCTTGGAAGAAGAATTTGATGTAGACATTCTAGAAGGTAGGTTGATTCTATTCTTCTCAAGAAGATTCTTCAACTCATCAATATCCTTCTTATAACAATGATGTTCATCATGTCTTGACTTCTTGAAATATCCACAAAAAAGATTATCCTTATATGATTTCCTCTTAGGTGAGAACGGTGAATCACCTTGTTGTGGTTTAGACTTAGGTTGCTTTTGATTCTTGTCTTTTCCTTGATTACTTTGATTCCCTTTGTTAGCCACCAAATCTTGTGACTTTGAAGATTTGAGAATCCCCATCGTGGTCAATTTAGATTGCTCAAGTATCAACATCTCCATGAATGAATCAAATGAGGAAGAAGTGTATGAGGAACCTTGAGCTAACCTATGGGTGTGAAAGCTAGATACAAAGGTTGCATACTCTAAAGGAAGATTGTCCAACAAGTTATAAACCAATTGAGTATCCTTTTTGTCAATTCCACAATCCTTTAGCTTTTCTCTTAGCTCAGTTGCTTTTGTGACATAATCTTGGATTGTATCAAAATCCTTGGGATCCAAAGTTGTGAGTTCACTATCAAGCTTGTAGCCCTTAATCTCATCAACTTGACCATACAATTTCTTAAAAATATCCCAAGCCTCTTTAATTGTTGTACACTTATCAACATGAAAAATGAGGTCATCTGATACATACTTTCTAAGAGTTCCAAGTGCCATAGCATTCTTAGTAAGACATTCAATTTGAGCATTAGGATCGGCCTTAGGATTAGGTGGTGCTGTAATAGTTTCATTTACATAATGAATGAGTCTTTTTCCATTAGTTTACTCCATGCCTTAATTTTCCATGATGCATAATTATGAGGAGTTAAAAGTGGAAATTTAGGAGAACCCATAGCACCAAAATGAAAAAACACAAGATAGAGAGAGACACAATCACACAAGACACCCCCCAAAATACTCAATCAAGAAATCCCCCCAAAATGGTGATTTTGGTACTTTATACTTAGTGCGTATACAATGGGCCACTTGCAAAACAATGCAAAGTGGACTTATGATTTCAATTTAAAACTTCTCAAAATGAGATCTAAGAGACTTCAACAAATACTGCTAGTGATCTAAACTGAGATCCAAGTAAAATGCCAGTACCAAATATGCCAAAAATGGCCAAATGCTGAAACTAAAATTTCTACTTAAAATCACTGAAAACAAATGGAAGATTATGAAATTAGATGAAAAATAATGCACTTTCAAAAAAAACGGCACCTGAAAAGGAGTCCATATGAGCCCAAACAAAGCCTCCAAAGTTGTAAAAATTGGGATTTCGTGATTTCTGAAAAACCTGTATCTGAAAATAAGAAAAATTTTACACCACTATACAGATCACGAGATTCTACCCCAAAACAAAAACAATTGCTCAAAAAAATGAGTCCGGATGAGTTAAATATCACTATTTGAAAAATGCCTGCAAAATTATAAGTTCTAGAAAATTTCCGCCGTAGCGTCAAACTTCAAATGCCTCTAGATTTAGCCTCCAAAGTCTAATTTGGATGAAACAAAAGGCAAAAATAACTTTCTTGGACCTCCTCAATCCAATGGTGACCTCAGATTTGACCCATCAAGCTTCAATAATAACCTACAATAGAAAACTCCAAAATACACAACCCCAAATAGCATCAAATATCTCTCAATTAGCAAACCAATGACACTCTAATGGCTCTGATACCATGTGAGACATGGACCAACTTTGATACCATGTGAGATTTTGCCAAGATCAAGGGCACAATGAAAAGTATAAAAATAGAGACAAAAGAATGACAAGAACAAATTGTATCCTCATCAATATGAAAATGATCAACTGGATTCAATCGATGTTACATACAATGAATATGAGCCTGCTTATATAGGCAAGGCTATATGGACATGTGAGCACACAAACATGACATGTGGCTCAATAAGAAAAAAGGGTAGGTAGGAAATAGGTGTGGGTAGGTAGGAGAAACAATATAATATTCCACATGAGGTGGATCGCCCACTGAATGTGGAATTTAACAACAAGATAAGTCCACAAAAGGTGGAAATTCTCCTACACACACTATCCCAATGTGGCACAAACACCCAAGTGTCTCATACCCAAACTACTATGAAATGCATGTACCTAAGTAAACTTAAGTAAGGTGTAATAATATCCAAGATGAATAATTATTTACACCAACACGTACATCATCAAAAAATTTAAATTTCTAAAAGATGGCACATTGATTCACAGAGTAAAGGTATATTTATTGTTGCATGAAAGATGCTTTTTGAGAAGCGTATTAAGGAGAATGTTGCATTCAGAATTATAGACTTGAGATGATATTGAGGTAGGTTGAAGGCACATTGGACAGGGGTGAGTAAGTGCTTTGATCGATTCCCCTATTATTGTTTCGAATAATATGTTAAATTGCTTGTGAAATGGAAAACCCTAGTGGTGTTGTAAAGAGGCAGAGAGGGGAAACAAGCAAGGGTAAGGGAAAGAAAAAAAAAATAGGTGAGACAAGTCCTAAAACTAAGGATGAAGATAGAAAACTAAATCAGGACTTGCTAGATCAACTTCCAGGTTCCACTCCAAAGCCTAAGAGATCTTTAGAGTGGAAATTAGAGGATAATTATACTGATGTGGGAGACATGTACACAACCATCAGGGGATATGAATTGTTTTTGTTTCACTATCACAGATGAGAGAAACTAGAAACCATCTGCAATCCATGGCAATTAGGTCTAGTAAAACTTGTAGTCCCAGATATCTTTGTTAATATTGATCTCCTAGAATTGTTAGCACTGAATTTTAATCCAAACAAAAGACCAATATGTGACTGAGATGGAAATCCTTGTTTCTTTGTGTCACGAGAAGCAGTTTCTAAGGTTTTTGATTTGCCTGGAGTTTATGACCATCCCATAATTCTTGAAAATTTGTTGGAGGAATATATAAGATTGGATACCACTTATGTTGGGTGGAGATTACCATTTCATTTATTGAATCCTGAGGTCCCGTGGTAACAGAGGAAAGTCTAACATTTCATGTAAATCTATTCAAGGACTACTTAAAATACACATATTATTCAGTAGGACAAGTATTGGGGCTAAATACTCCATATTTCATGAGAATTGAATCTGTGGTCATTGCAGCAAACAATCAATCACAGAAAGCCAGGGAATTTGACTATGCAACATTTGTGGTAGAACAATTTGTCCTTGGACTCACAACCATCCAGAGGGACTTTGGAAAAATTTACTTCTCGCACTATTCCCTACTTATGCATATGGTTCTATTCTATGGGCATGAGATGGGTCTATGGCCTGAAGAGATGAATATAAGAAGACATGATGATAACAACCATTCTCTACCAGCCTAATTATGGACTTCAATATGGGATTGCAGATTTGTCAAATCTAATTACATTCATTTTGAAGAATATTTTGTTAAAACACTTTACAATTTTTAAAGTTATCCTTACCACTCTGCACTTTTAGAAGATGTAAAGAGATTCTTGAGGCATGTAGACTTTGGGAGACCATAAACTATCAAACACAACTAGGGAGATTGGTACTACTTCTCTGATGTAACCATGATAAGGGTTTATGGATTCGAAGATGCCCCACTATTGTTGCCTAAAACAGTTCCCAACAGGATAGCTTATCTAGAGATCATAAGGCAATTGGAGGAATCAAATTCTATGCATCTGTCTTCACATGATAAGCAATCATTTCTACCTGGGACTGTATGCATAGGAGAATTTGTTGTAAATGGAAGAGAAGGGCAAGAGATCGCATGGAACAAATTGTTCCATTATAACATGAAATTGGGAGCACAAAGAAAAGGCTTTGACGCAAAGCTTTATATTCATTCGATGAGAAAAAGATAGAAACTAGGTGCCTATGAACACATCCCGTATCTAAGAGATGACTTGATAAGAAATATAGATGAAAATGATACTGAAGTGGCTATAGATGATCACAATAGAGATGTTTAACAAAAGGCTAAGGAGAAGAAGACTATAAACATATCATCTTTAGAGGATAAGGAATCATCAGAGGAGGATGAGCTCTCATTTGAACAATTCTCTAAAATACTGATTGAGGAACGCATGCCGCATGTAAGAGATCCTAATGAAGGAGCCCTGGTGGAAGATGATCCAAGGAAATTGGGTGAATTCACAAAGCTGGTTCCCACTTTTGCCAATGAAGGAATTTGGCAAAAGTGGGAAGTTCAATTTTCGAGGTGTTCGAGCGAAATAGGGGTCTTCACTCGAACTACCCTTGGGAATTCAAGCGAAACCGCATTGTGGACCTAGGTTCACTCAAACTGTGGGTGACTTTTGGGTTCGAGCGAACCCCCCTTCACTCGAACCCTTTTTCAGTTAGGGCTTTTTAAAACCTTTATAAATAGCGAAAGCGACAATTAAAGGGTCATCATCAAAGTTGTCTTTTTCTATCCGGTGGGGGTTGGATTGAACCAGTCGTCAGCATCACGTCATCGAGCTTTGTCTACAGTAGCTAGCATCTTTCATATTTCAATTTTCGACCTTTATTAGATCAGGTGCACAAAATAACCCTTTGTTTGGTTTAATAATGTCTTTTTTTATTAAATTAATAAATAATTTGTTTATTAATTTATTTTTTTAATTAAATAATTGTATATAGTTATTATTTTTCAACATTTTAGAAAGTGGTTTGATAATTTATTGTTTTTCATTATTTTAGAAAAATGTTTGATAATTTAATGTTTTAACTAAAATGTGTCAATTTGTTTTTAAAATTACATAATTGTATATATGTATATTTTTTTCAACATTTTAAAAAATTGTTATGAAAAACATAGAAAACTAAGGTAGTAAATTAGAACTTAGAAAAACATTAGCAAAAAAAGAAAATTAGAAAAATGTCACAAACATAAATATAATAAATTAAATGTTAGAAAAATTAATAAATTTTAATTTAAATAAATATTAGAAAATTTAGATAACAAATTTAAACAAATTAGACAAAATAAATCCTCTACAATGTGACCCATTTTCATATCTTGTTACACGCACAACATGACCCCTTAAGACCATATATGCCCTGATGACACTATACGTTCCCTTAGGAGGTCATAGAGGATCACATATAATATACTAGTATACATATGACATTCCCTTTAGGATCACATAGTGTCCTAAGGGGTCATACGCGGTCCTAAGGGGTCACACATGTGTTATAACACATGCGTGACCCCTTAGAACTCCATATGACCCCTTATAAAATTGTAGTGTGAATGACATACCCCTTAGTCCATCAAATAGTATCTTAACACATGCATGACCCATTAGAACCGCATATGACCATTTATAGAATCCTAGTGTGAACGACATACCCCTTAGTCCATCACATAGTGTCTTAAGGGGTTGTATATGGTCCTAAGGGGTCACGCATGCATTAACACATGCGTGACCCCTTAGTAGGTCACATAGGACCCCTTATAACATCCTACTATACATATGGCATTCCTACTATACATATGACATTTCCTATGTGTCCTAAGGGGTCATATGTGGTCTTGAGGGGTCATGCATGCATTATAACACATGTGTGACCCCTTAGTAGGTCACATATGACCCCTTATAACATCCTACTATACATATGACATTCCCCTTATGATCATATAGTGTCCTAAGGGGTTGTATGTGGTCCTAAGGGGTCACACAAGCATTGACACATGTGCGACCCCTTAGTAGGTCACATATGACCCCTTATAACATCCTACTATACATATGAAAATCCCCTTAGGATCATATAGTGTCTTAAGGGGTCATGTGTGGTCCTGACCCATTAGAACCGCATGTGACCCCTTATAAAATCCTTGTGTGAACGACATACTCCTTAGTCCATCACATAGTGTCTTAAGGGGTCGTATGACATTCCCGTTAAGATCACATATTGCAGATTTAATACTTTTATAATCATATGGGCCCAAATATAATCATATCCAGGCCCAAATGTTATATATCATGTTCTTGAATTTTTTATGTATGTCAAAGATTTAAATATACACATGTTAGATCTCTCTATCTCTCTGAAATATATGTTATCTCTAGATCTGAAATATATGTTATCTCTCTCTCTCTCACTGAAATATTTGAAATTTTTACATGTATTTTTTGAAAATGAAAATGATCTCTATCTCTCTCATGAAGATTAATATGTATAATCTCTCTCTCATGAAAATGATCTCTCTCTGCTTACATATTTATTTTAACTTTATGACATGTACCTAGATAGATGGCATCCCAGGATATACCTTCACAAGATCCTGATCAGGATCCACCTGCGCAGGCTCCACATCAAGAGCCACACATTGATGATGTTGATCCTCCACAGCAAGATCCTCCCTTGCCCGACATTGCTACTATTTTTCAGTATAGTGATCGGGAGTTGCATAGGTTGAGGGCCATATTAGATGACCCTCGTACTGATGGCATGTACAAGAGTACATGCATGCCCATTTTTTATAGTTTTCAGATATTGAGGGACTGCTTAGTTTCTCATACCTCATTCTCACCTGAGGTTATAGAGGATATATATAGACAGTTGAGGAGTGAGGTGAGGGGTCCTCATTCTTTTTGTGATGTGGTGGGGGTGGTCTTGAAGGAGACCATCAAGGAGAGATGCTTTCCACAATATCAAGAGAAGAGTAAGGTGAGGGGATATTAGGTTACCAGATGTATTGACCCACAGGTTGCATCACTGATTTACCCACGCTTCTTAGCTGCCCATGGTTGTTATCCTAATAACAACCAAATACCATTATACTTTGCACAGGAGGTATATGTTGAGGTTCATTGTCAGATGAAACCAAACTACCTTGATATTCTAGGATATTATGGACAGGGGAGGGGCAGGATTGCTAATAGAGATGCATATTGTAGGTGTGATAGAGCTTCGCCTAGACACAGGGACCTTGTTGGCAAGAGATTTCCTGTAGTAGTCCCAGCCATGGCACCCATAGCAGATCATGTTGTGTTTTCTTCTCAGAGAGAAGCAATTGATAGGATTGGACAGATTGCATCAGCAGCAGCCACCATATCTTTTAACAGGGTGGGCAGATATATGATGAGTCGACCACATTCACAATCATCCATAGATCATGCATCTTCTAGTCATGGGGGGGATTCAGATTTAGATGATCTATATATTTTTGTTGGCATCCCCTCCCTAGATGAGGTAGCAGCTATAGTCGGAGGTAGTAGAAATGTACAGATGTCACAGTATTTAGTCGAGGACCTACTACATTCTTATAGTTTTATTTCATCCTAACTTGGGATACCATTGGTTGATGTTAGAAAGGAGATTCTCAGAGATGGTTAGGTTACAACGACATCGATGCATACCCTGAGGCGGTCACAAAATTCTCATCACTCTACGTATGCTCCAGGCACTAACCCACCTACATATCACTCTGTTGCTACAGAGGAGGAGCTATGAGCTGATCAGGTCCATATCACAGATGAGGGCTGCTTGGATTCATTTAAGGAGGAGATACGAGCTGATCACGTCCATATCACAGATGAGGGTTTGGACTCATTTGAGGATCAACTAAGAGATTTGAGCCATACTAGATTTATGGACATGCTACTACAGTCAGACACTTCATCCATGATGCCCACTCATCTCATTAGCCCGTTGCACTCCTTAGTGATACATACAGCTAGAGAGAGATATGCAGGCACAAGTGATGTTGTTGATATGATCACAAGACAGGATCAGACTATACAGCCTACTCCAAGTGATACACAGGTATGTACATGTACATGTGCGTTTAAATTTTTAGAAGATATGTATACATGTTGCAAATTTGTAGGATATATATATATATATATATCATGTTTAATAAATAATCTAGAGTTCTAAGTTTTAATTTGTAGATCATTTAAATTGATCATGGACTAATCCTTAAATTGATAGTTAGCTCATGTCACTCCTTCCTTGAGCTATGAGCATGTGTGTAGGAGAGATTCTTTAGATGTTGTTAGTGTACAGGTTAGTTATGGTTTTTGGTATATATATGTACATGTATGTATACATGCACGTTACAATTTATATTTAAATTTTTATTTAACTCTACTTGGATTTGATGTACATGCACGTCTAGAGAGATAGATATATTATATTTAATATTTAAATAAATTCTACTTTTGTAGGACTCCCCCTCAGATGGTCACTCAGTTCGTAGCCAACATGATCCCTATTGATTTGCTCTAGACTTTATAGCTCATTTACATTTATCTTTTTATAGACTTTCATATTATATATATTCATGCATGTACATGGAGTTTAGACTAGATTATACTTTATACCTCGTTTGTGTTTGATCAGATTATATATGTTTGATTATATTAGAATTATACATGTTTGATTAGATTATACTTTATACCTGGTGTGTGTTTGATTAGATTATACATGTTTGATTATATTAGATTTATACATGTTTGATTAGATTAGATTTATACATGTTTGATTAGATTAGATTTAAATGCATGTTTTATTAGATTGTATATTTCACATGCATGTACAATGAAGTTTAGACTAGATTATACTTTATATCTTCATTGTGTTTGATCGGATTATATATATTTCCACTGCATCATGTGATATGAAGTTTAGACTAGAGATTATATATATTTCATGCACATGTACATGTGTTAGATTATATATTCCATGTGCACATGTACATACATGTTAGATTATATATGTACTTTATGTTCGATGGACTGGACTAGATTATATATATATATATATATATATATATATATATATATATATATATATATATATATATATATATATATATATATATATATATATATATATATATATATATATATATATATATATATATATATATATATATATATATATATATATATATATATATATCATGTGCACATGTTAGAAATACAAGTAGATATGCATTAAAATTTAAAAGAACATGTTCAAGCAAAAGAGTATGTATGAAACGAACAAACTAAACTTAATAGGTCATGTATTGAATAGTTCACATGGTATGCGAGCTTCTAGGTATGTATACTGTAGTTAAATAGTTGACAACATGTACATGTCCTAATTACAAATTTGTCCTAATTCCATATTATATCAATTTTACAAATGTACATATTACATTCTAATTTAAATATGCATTTTTTAATTAAATTATTTTAACTAGTGGTCCTTACAAATTAGATGCATTTAGAATTAGATACAGTACCTTATACATACAAATTAAACATGCGTTTAAACATGTACATGTACTTGAATTAACTTTGAATACATCCTAATTTGATATAATGTATTTAAAATTAAAAAATATTTATCCTTTAGTTTCAAAACAAGTTAAGAGATCTATATATATATATATATATATAGTTCATACCACATCAAGTGGTTCAGAACGCTCTTCAATAACACTTAATATTTTGTCATGATCTTCACTATCTAGTCTCCACTTTTGAGACTGCCCTCGACGTGGAACTGTTTGAAGAATTAGGCCAACAACAATGACCAAGTGACTATACTGATATACGTTGTTGTCAATTTGGTATTCAGTGAAATGAATCCCATGTTGAACAATTTTACTTGTTTGAAATATGTCCCTTACACTACAACTAATCCTGCATGTACATGTATATAAGAAACATGAGAAATTAAAAATTTCCACTTAAGCGATTTGTACATGTACATATTCAAATCAGAACTCAAACCTGTGGGAAATGACATTCCATCACTTATCTCAGATTTTGATAACTTCTTTCTCTCTTCTATGCAACACAATAAATAATAACTAACACCTTCTATATTTCCATCTTCTGCTATGACTGCAAAAATATCTCCTGCAATTTGACACAAGTTAAATAAATTCTAAGTTATATGTCATTTTAAAGGAAATATTTACTTGTCTACGTCATGTATGTACCTTTTTTAATCAATCCTGAAATATGATCATAATCACTAGAAATCAAAGGAATGTCTTCAAAGTTTTCATCCTCATTTGAATCCTCGTATGTGTCAGAAACATCTAGTGGCATCATTTTCCATTCACTAACATATCCAAGCTCTTGGTTCTTGCAATCAACATAGTTTTAAAAAATGCATTCAGGACTAAAACATGAATAATCCCTAGTGTATAATGTCCATGGGTGATTATCTGTACTCATGACACAATGCAAAGATCTTGTCCTCTCCATGCTCTTGCATCCATGCATTGATTTTCTGTCCACATCTGCAAAATGTACATGTGTAGAAGAATGTACCTACAGATCAAGTTGTTAAATTGAAACATTTGAACTAGGAACATTTTTTTTTTAAATTAAATAAAATATTAAAAGAGAACACGTACCGGTCATCTCCCAAAACACTCTATATGGAATGGGTCTGTATGTTATTGATGATGATTCCCCAAGATAATTAGGTTGCTCAAAGTGTTTCTTACACCATTCAACAACATCATGTGCATCTTCTATACGTTCTCCTGTGTACTTTATTTGATGCTTTCTTAGAGCACGTTTGATACAAGTTCCTGCACCATCATGTTCACCCTTTCCATGACCACTCTAAAAAAAACTCCAAACATGTGGTATTTTGTCATTTTGATGATATCTACATAGTGCATAAAATGGCCTCGAAGATTTGAATTGTGTCGTACATCCATAAGACCAAACAAAATGTTTAACTATTGTTAAGCCTCTATCTTTCAAATATTCAAAAAACTTCTTAAAGCAATGTTCTACAAAAAGTGTGTCATGCTCCTTATCATCACTAATATACAAGTGGTACTCTTTCTTAATGACACAATTTTCAAATGTACTATCAACACCATCCAAATTCATCTGTGCATGTCGATAACACACATGCACCAAAATAGTGATTTGCTTTGAAAAGTAATACTCTGATTGAATCTCTTTTTGATGTGCAAAAGAGTAATTCTCTGTGAAGTCAACTACAAATAGAATAGTTCCAAGTGGGAAAGTGTCTCTTAATGTTTTAAATTGTTTTGCTTTCCACTTGGCAAAAAAACCATGGCATATGTATGGTTTTATCAACTTACGAAAATTTTTCCATAAATGTTCCAATAGGTATTTCCTCTTCTACATAATCTAGCCTTGTAGATTCCTTTCCAAATTTTGTTTCAAATTTTTTGTACTTGTAACTCTTGCAATTTACCATCTTCCTCATGTCAATATCTTCATCTCTCAAAGACAATTTAGCCAAGTCCTCACATGTTCCACAAATTCCTCTTATGCAATTTATTTGACCGGTTGCATTATCATCTGATTTATCACATAAGATGGATGTTATGAATTGACTTGTTCGTTTAGGAGGAGCATTTTCAAAACCATCACTATCTTCTCTAATCTTTTGAAACACCTGATAGTACAAGTCAAATTTGATGTGATAACGACAACAACAAGTTTCAAAAACTTTGTTTAACTTCACATAATATGGCCTTAACCGTTCAAACACGGTTTGTCCAATCTTTATATGAGGGTTTGTTTTAGTAAACAATACATACAATTCACATTTTGTTGTGTCTATCCAATTTTTTACATGGAGATCATAATGATCAGGACCAATCCTTTGCTTGATAACATCTCTACTATTTGATGAAGGACGAGTATTATCATTCCAAAAAATTGTCACAAAGTTCCTAACAACATCTTCAATTCTATCAGAACAAGGAGTTCTACACATAATTGCCCAGTTCCCTTCTAAGGTAGTATCATCCAAAATATTTCTCCTTTTAACATATTTAGATATTGTCCTTCTACTAAAACCAAACTCAGATGACAGTGAAGAGATTTGTCTTTATTGAGGCAATCTTTCATTTACTAAAGATGTCAACATCACTCTTCTTGAAATGGTCTTATCTAGTTTTCAAGATTTTTTACCAATGTTCACCAAACCTTTCTTAACATTCTCAATAATAGATTTTTGTAGCCGAGAAGTTTTCCTCGTTTGGCTTGTTGTATCTATACCCAACAATTTCATTGGATCTATTAAGTCTTTATGAGTAAGTACAATTGATAACAATTGAGCTTTTTCTAGTGTAGTATCAAGATTGTTGAAATGAGACATTATTTACTTTCCACTTTTATTCATTGACCTCCTTTTAGTATGTCTAGGTTCTTCACTGAGACGTTTCAACTCATCCACATCCATTTCAAGTAAATGATCTAAATTTTTATAAGAAATATTTCTCTTCACCTATTTAGCTAGATCCACAATATTCTCATCCATATCAGTGGTAGGAGGTAAGGATTCTGACCCCTCTCCTTCAAAGGTCTCCAATGGTTCAACTTGGACAATCTCCTCCCTATGTTCATCAACTATATTATGTTCTTCAATAGGTTTTTTTGCCTCGAATCTCGCTTCAGAACTCCCTTCTTCTCAAGCCCGTTCTGCACATAATTTAAGATTTTGTGTAAGGTTCTTGAATTAATCAGAGATTATTCAATTAGGTTTAAGAATAGGGGTGAATTTGGCTTAAAGCTTTACATGTTAAAATTAGCCCATTCAATTTGGTTTATTAAATTTAATTACTTTCAGGACCTTATTGTTATAACTCTAATTAAATTACCTATTTAGGTTTAAAGTTCAATTTGTTCTCAGGTTAGGATTAAAGTTCAATCTCTAATTTTGAGCACTAATTTAACACATAAAATAAAATTTTGATAAATTAGAAATTCCAATTTTGAAAATTAAAAGTACAAATATTTTGATGCATGCATATGATAAAGGTGACCTCATATTAATTTGTTATGGATCATAATGTAGGTGGACTATAATTTGTCACATCTGTGTATATTTAAGACCTATTATTGCATAATAGACCTCCTAATCTGAAATGTTTTTGCATGTACGTGAAGTCATATAAATAGTTCACCTAAATTATTCAACATGTTTAATAGACCTTATAAATTTATGTCACATTTAAGACCTATAATCAATGTAATAGTCCTAATAGGCCTTATTATTAAAATCAATATGACCACGTATGAAAAAACATTTCACAATTAATATACTTAACTCCCCTTAAGACAGATATATTATGTGATATTAAAGGACCTATCACATGAAATTACTTGTACATGTAGATTAAATATTCAATATATATAATTTAGAACCTAAAAATTATGACATAATAGGTCTTACTAATTTTATGACTTAATAGGTCTTATCTATTATAAATGGACTTAATTATATAGGAGAAAAATGCAATTACACAACAAGCAAGTTGATGGAATTTAAAATTTGCAAATATACATGTATTATCTCAAATTAATTATGCTTTCCAATTAAAACAAGATTATTTTTAATCCTATTATTTCCAATTAATTTAATTAAGATTTTTTAAATTAATTTTCATTAAAAATATTAGATAAAAAATATTGAACTAATTAATTGTTCAGCAATACATATTAAATTAAATCAAAATAAAATTAAAAATACATACTTGCATCATGATATCTTTGTCTTCTTTGTTCTCGATATCTTTCTTCCGTTTTGGGAGTATAATTCCTTGAAGTCTTATTTTGCCTTCTCTTCTTGTTCCCCATGCTTTTACAAAAAACCTTCAAATTATTGCCCTCAAAATAATTTTGAAATGTCTTCTCTCATCCAAAAATGCGAATTATTTTAATTATTTGTGTGATAAGAAATGAAAAAAATTATGGACATTTATACGACTCCACAAATGAAAACAAAAAAACAAAAAATGCGTCGGCTAGAGTTCGAACGAAACCCAACAGTTAAAAATGGCCAAGTTTGTTTGAACATGACCGTTACAAAAAATTACAGGCCAAAATCAAGCCCATTGGTTCGAGTGAATGGGGGTTCGCTCAAACCCCTTATGGTTTGAGCGAACCCAATTCGCTCAAAGTACTGTTCATTCGAACCCTCCAATTAGAGGTTTCTCCCAAAAATTTTCAGTGTTTTGAAGAATTAATGACTTCGGAGCTCTGGTTCAAAGCACGAATGAAATAATCTTGATAACCCAAAAATATTAGATGATAGTACTCGGAGCAAGCTTTCCAACGAGTATAATTTTGTTATATTTTGAATTTATTATGTTCTTGTTTTTTTAATTTTATGAAAAATTGGTTTTTCATCGAACATGAACTTCTCTGTTCAATGCATTGGGAAAAATAAGAAACTAATTCAAAAAAATTCTAAAAAATATCTATGCCCCTGGTATTGATGTCTTCTTTCTAACAAAAATAAATAAATTGAATTTCGATTTATATAGAACAAGTTATGTGTTCAAACATAAACCTATGTCTGAATTATGACTAATCGGACTTCAAAACTTTATAAAATTAAAAATATTGAACATATTGCTACAAAACCAAATGCAAGCTCTAGATATTGATGTTACAAACCAAAATTTGAAAGAATTGAGTTTTTATCATTTATAGAAAAAAAGTTATGCATTTTGGGAGGCACATCACTCTTAAAAAATGTAGTTTGTTGTAAAAAACTACTTTTTGAGGGAGATGGTAATTTTTTTTAAAAACCCTTCAAAAAAATTTGAAAAAAATGTATATAGAATCTACAAACAAAATGATAGAAAACACTAATTTACATCATCTTCAAATTTTTAATAGTTAAAAAGTTATAGTTCTCGGAAGTTGAAGATTATTTTAAAAATGTACATCTCAGTGTCAAAAGTGGCAAAAAAGTGGGAACCATTATTGTGAGTTGACCCAATTGGCATGTGACACTCTGATATTTGATGATGATTTCATAGCATCTCCTGAGTTCATGTCATTTTTATATAGGATAAAAGGTAAAGAAATCACAAAAAATGTCAATGAGGTCAATACCTCCAATGACAGGCAATTATCAGTCACCTTAGAAAATAAAGTAGCACAAGAAATGACTCTGATGACTCTTGAAAAGGGGAGGAAGCTTCTAAAGGATGCTGGTGTTTTGATTTTTCCTGGGTGGGATATGAATTCGGCCCTAATCTTTGATAGTTTTCTCCATGATATTGGTGCCAAGCACAAATTATCTCCTGAGGGTGTGACCAAAGTGTACATGGGATCATATACAACCCTGACAAGCATGCCATGCAAATATGGTCACTATATCCTCCGACCAAAAATCCTATGGTTATTGATACTTAGAAGGACTTCAGGCACATTATGACCTTACAGGTTTGAGAGGCAAACCCCAAGATAACAACAGGTTTAGGGGTAAACATAGCCAAACTGAACAAAGCATAGATTCAATTCTTGGTGAAAGAAAACCAATCAAATAAGCTTGAAATTGTAAAAATGAGAACAAAGGTTGATCGACTTAGAGAAATGATGAAACAAGGGGAGCCACAAAGATTGTTAATATGGGGTGAATCTTCCCAACCCTAAACTGAGGCTGATCAATTGAAGGAAGAAAACTACCAACTGCAAGCCTAGTTGAAGACAACGAAAAGTGAAACCATGTTAGCCCTGATTGAGAAAAGATTCACTAATATGATGATATGGATGGATAAATACTGGGATATATACGACAAGAACCACACTGTCATAGAAGAACATGAGCAGTTGGATAAGCGACTACATGAGAAAATCCTGGAACTACAAAATAGGGATGAGAGGCACCCTAGTGATATACAAAACTGTGAAGATTTGATAAAGGCTCACAACAAATACCTAGAGGAGTTGAGAGGAGAAGGAGAAACCTTCCTTGATGGAAAAACGAATAGTATTCCTTCATTTCTCAACAATAATGGAGAACAAAAGGAAAAGGTGTCTAAGACTTGTGACTGCCAGCATATACTCCGGAGTGCACTAAAAGCAACAAAAGACTAGGATGTTGAAAAGGTGGCGGACTTCATAGAGAGCATGGTTTTGATGGAAGTAGAAGCCCAAGACACCATCCACGATTGTGATACCAAATACAATGAGAAGTATCTAGCACATCTAAGTAGTGTGCATTTGTGTTTAACTAAGTGATTAGTTGTTAGTTCTCTTTTGTTTTCAAAAGACTTGGATCAAAAGGCATGACCTTTTGATATGTTATATAATATTCGATGTAATCATTTGATAGGGGAGTTTTTTGGTAGGATAAAATAGATAAAAAAAAGCTAAGAATAGATTTTCTTTCTATACTGAAGAACAACACATTATTTTCAGGTTAATACAAAGCTAGTTCCTTTATTTGCAAATGTTGTTATAGATTCTTTCATTTTGAAAATCAGTTCTATGTTATAATCGTCTATAATTGATGATTGCTACTCTAGATCTATGTGTAAAAAGGTTGTGTGTTATACTATTTTGGTGGCGGAAAAATAGTGATTCATTTGCAAAGTTGCATGCACTTTAAAGGATGCAAGTAATAGAAAAATCCGTTAGAGGATGTGAGTTATGATGCACTTGCAAATCCAAGATGCATAAAAAAAGTATATAGAACTAAAGAAAAAGACAATAAGTTCTTGAATGAATAATTCAAAACACGAAGCAAAAAAGAACAAATGAATAGTTTAAACCATGAAGAAAAAAAGAAAGATAGAAGCAGTAGTAATATTATATCACTGGGTACCAATTTGAATACTTGGTTCCTCCCCCTATTACTTAAAAGATAATACTATGCTCTAGATGTTGAAGGAAATTTGGTCATGTGCATTGACCGCTACAATTTGGAATGCAAAAGAGGGAATGTACCTGACAATCCACTACAATTTTAAGAACAAAGAGATTCTATGGCACTGACAGGTTGCAATGTAGCCTATGATGGCCATAATCCCTATTGCAGCAATAACGAGATGTGAGGTATCAATTATAAAATTTGGATGAACTCAAAGAGACATTTACAAATACAACCGACCCTTTATAATACCTAATTGAAAAACTCGATGCAATGGAAGTCCTTATATCGATAATGTCTAGCAAATAGTAAAAAATAGAACAATAAATTCCATATAAATGTGGTTAGACTTAAAATGAAAAGGAAAATTTAAAAATGCTAAAGAAAATGTCAACTAATAAAAAAAACTTACAAGGATGAGGCATACTCATAACTTTTGTAGTCCTGCCATCGATATCAACACTAGAAGCAACTCATACTATTAGTGTACATACAAGACAATATGGGAGTTCATTATACCAAGAAACTTGTGGTGTTGTTGTTCATGTTGGTTCTATTGGACCCTACAATTCCCCCTCTTCAGTTGTTCTACCCTCTGCTCGCGATCTTGATGTATGCATAGTCCTATACTAAGGATGAGGACACTAAAGCGAAGGGGGGTCCTCTGCAATAACAATGAAATGGGTTAATTAAAAATATTTTTTATTATTGTTATAAGTATTTCATTAATTTAAAGAACATAATTGTGGCACTCCTTACCTGAAGGGGCCACATCATTTTGTCTAGACTCAACCTTAACATGATGAACACCCTCTAGATACAATGGAGTTGAAATACTAAAGGTTACATTAATGTTGAACACCAATTGAAATTAAATTTATTTAAAGGAATAACAGTGGTCCTCTTTACTTGATTGGGGAACATCATATTCTTGATGTTGTGTACCCGGATCATGCTCCACTTGGTCACCACCGACTACATGCTCTAAAATATTAACCAAAAAGGTTAGATTAATTACTAGACTAATTACAATTTAAGATGTTTAATTGTATTAATAATTAAAAAAAAAAATTGAATAGCAACTGAATACCTCCACTATTGGGATGCACATTCGAACCTTCATGTGCAGGTCGTGTTTCACGATCAGCAGGCTGCATTCCAATGTCATGCACATTGTTATCCTTGCTTGCTTATTTAAAACAGATATAGTCACTTTATGTTGGAACTCTATTGGCAAATGCACACTCCAATGAGAAATTGTAGATGATTGAAGGTATTGTCATTGATGGCAACCTTACAATCCAATGGCATCAACAGACACCAACACAAGCACAGACACCAGCAGCAGCAACGACAAAGATGTTTACCAACACCATGGCCGACAAGATTTTATTATTGTATTTTGTATTTAATTGTAAAATCTTTTTGTAAGATGACAAGGAAAATTGTATTAGGCCTCATATATAGGTATGAGATCATATAGGACATCTATAATAGGAATATGCGAGATGGATAATATGTGCAAATATTAAGGTAGATTGTGGAATAAGGTTTATGATTATAGAAAGACCTTAAACCAATACTAAACCTGGCATAGAAAATGTTGAACTGAAGCAGTACATAACATTGGATTTACATAATCCACTTTTGTAAGTCAGTGAGACTTCCCTTTTTGTACTTAAGTAATGAGCTTTAGGTAGTTGGCCTTCCTGTATGTGCAGGCCCCTATTGTATCATTAATATTCACTTATTGGCCAGTGAGCGAATATTGTGGGTCACAAATCCCACCGAAGTTTTTCCCACACCGGGTTTCCTCATTAAAAATATTGTGTTATGGTGTGCTTTCTATGTTGTGGTTATTGTTCTTATTTATTGCATTAATTTTGGTTTACCGATACACTGTTTTGAGATACAATTAATTTAATAAGATAAGAAAATCCATTAACCGGTTAGATACTGATTCACCCCCCCTCTCAGTATCTTTGGGAATCCTAACAATTGGTATCAAAGCCTGGTCCTCTATTTTCAAAAGCCTAACAACTTGAGGAATATTCTGACACCGATACAAATGGATAATCTGAGAAAGCAACTGGAAACATCTCTTGCAAATTATGATGCAGAAAAGTTGAAAAATATAAAACTTGAAGATGATCTGAAGGCTGCACAGGAAATCATTCAAGGACTTCAGGAGAATCTTACTATTACTAGGAACAAAAGAAGATAACTTCATGAGAAGATACAGAGTGATGATGATGAAAAAGAGACTCTTAATGATCTGGTAAGCAAACTGAAACAAGAGAATATGTCTTTCAGAAGTGAGATGCAAGACATGACCATAAGATTCTGTAAAGACACTAAAAACGGAAAGAAGAATGAAGATGATTTGGCTAGAAGAATCAATGATGCTGCAAATGAAAATCTAAGACAGTCATGAGAATGATATGTTAAAAATAGATATGATTCACTTGGAACATGATAAAACTTAACTCATGAGATGGAAGGATTTCTTGGAAAATGAGTTGGCTGCTGCAAATCAACACAAGGAGAAATTCAAGAAAAGTTCAGAAGAACTTGATGACATACTAAAAAATTAGAAACCTAATGGAGACACTAATGGACTTGGCTTTGAAGTTGGTGAAAACTCCAGCACTGCAAACAAACATGATCACAACAAACCGATAAGACAACCTAATGCCTACAAATTTAATGGAAAATACTTTAACTATAACAAGTATGGTCATAGAGAAAATCAATGTAGATCTAGAAACTATCAGAACACCAATGCACCCACTGGTCAATGTTCTAAATGCAACAAACTTGGACATAACTCAGAAAATTGCAGAATGAATGTAAGATGTTATGTTTGTGGAATATTTGGACACTTATCTAATCAATGCAAAACACATACCGGCATAGGATATGGAGAAGCAATTCAGAAAAACAATGTGACTTGTTATGCTTGTAACAAGATTGGACATATTGCAAAATTTTGTAGAAGTAAGGCATCATCGACAAAGAACAAAGGACCCAGTTTGAAAGGTAAAGAAAAGTTTGAAGTAAAGCAAGAATTTTTAAAACAATGGATTATAAAGTCAGATATGAATGTTAATGAAGCTATCCCTTCACCAGTAGAACATAGTATCACTCCACCGATAGGAGATTCTTCATCTAACTAAAAAGAAACCTTTTGGGGGTATGGCAACAAATGTAAAACATGCTAGTTTGCCTTTAGTTGATGGTGAGAAGTTGAAATACTTCTTTACTGGCACATGAGTTAAGTTTTCACTTAACTGGCAGACCTTAAATGTGGCAGTTGAAGGAAATGACACCATAAAGCAAGTGTTTTGGCTCTTTTTTCATTCACTGAGCATTCAAATTTCCTAAGAGCACGAAAAATCCCGACTGAAGGCATCCACAATGATAAGTGAAGCAAATCATTCAAGCACTCATACCAAAAGGCAGATTAAGGTATTTATAACAATGGCTTCCTCCTCTGCACGTGAATTCATTGCAAACCCTATTGGAATTGAAGTTGTTAAGTGCCCTAGGCCCGTATTTAAAATCATTCCTGAAATTGCGAAGAAAGATGATACCCTAGGAGAATTCTCACAAATACCCAAAGGAGTTGTATATGTCAAGGATCCTAGAATCTACATACATTGTCATATAGATGAACTAGGAGATGATGAGATTAAGAACATGTACAAGACTGTTATATGTGATGAGAATGGAAATGTTAAACTAGAACACAAGATAATTGTGTATACACATAAAAACTGGCTATGAGCAATTAAATAAATATTTTATATTTATTTAATAATTATTCTTCTATTAAATAGTTAATTTGAAAAGATTAATTATTTAATTCATTTTTCATGTCTTTTTATTAATTAATATTTTATTAATTAATTCATTTATCATATTCTTCTAATTAATTAAATATCTAATATTTAATTATCCTCTTCAAACAATTAAATATCCAATATTTAATACTTGTTCTCCTATCCTATAGTCTCAAATATTAAATGATTTCTTAAATTATTTTATCTTTGTTTTCCAACTCACCTTCCATCTCCACTTCATCTTCCCTTTGCCAACTCATCCAACATGTGGCTAAGGAAATTAATATTTCTTAAATATTAATTTATCATTTATCTCAACCATTTCATAACCATTTCTTATATTCTCTCCAACATCCCTACATCTTAAGAAGGACTTGAGTCCACTTGTCCTATCATGCCTAAATCTTCTCTAACCATCCCTAGATTCCACCAGTTAGCAACCCAGTGAAGGTGAGATGAGTGACACTTGTCTTCTCCTTCCCCCTTTCTCTCAACCTTCACCTTTGCTCACAGTCATCCAAATCTATAGATCTAATCATGACCGTTGATCTAAGCCACATCATCTAATCCTCTCAAGGTCTATAAAATCAAGAGCTTCAGTTGAGAGAGAGTTAGTCTTCAAATCAATCATATGCATATGTGAGTTTTTGAAGCAAATAGAAAATAGTAAATAGCAAATAGTAATTATCATATAATATCATTTAGCATAATCATTTTAGCAAAATCATGTAGTATTGCATATCATAGTATCAGTTAACTACAAGTTATTAGTCCATTCTTCATATGCCATCTTGGAAGCCATTGATGCATTGTCTAAGAGCACACCATCTGCAACCAGAAACAATGGAGTTAGGACACAATGAGACATAAGTCATGAAGGTAATATTAATATTTTATTTCATATGTATTTCATGCAGTTTCATTGGTTGAGTTTGGATTTCCTGTAGCATTTCCATTAGTATTTTGTGAAACTAACTTATTGCAGGTAACATTCTAAGGATGAAATTCAAGTTGACACATTTTGGCACCCACCGTGGGCTCATAGACCTCACATATACCTTTAAAAACCTTGCAAAAATTTAAATTAACGGATTTGTAATGCAGATTCATGCATGTGTGAATTCTGACAGTGCTTTTGTTTAGGAGGTTAGCACATTTTCCTTCTAGGTTAGCGCATTTGCACTATAGGTTAGTGCATGAGCATTTTAGGTTAGCATTTTTGTCTTAAAGTCTACACATATGCATTACAGGTTCGCGCATTTGTGTCCTAGGTTAGTGCATTTGTCAAAGAAATCACGCTTTTGTATCCACAGAGCAGTGCTTTTGCAGCCTAGGTTAGTGCTTTTGAGCAAAAAGATAGTGCATGTGTTAGATTAGTGCTTTTGTTTACAAACTGTCAAAAATTTCATGAAGGTTTGAATTCCCAAGCAATCAAAATTTCCAGACTACTAACATGCATGTGTAGGATGGTGTTTAAGGCAAATTTTATGCATTTCCTCATCTAGTTAATTAAAAGTTTTTATTTGGGAAGTAATATATCATATCTTGTTCATCTAGTTTAAATAAGAGGATGAATTGACAGCATGCAACTTGCATTTTAGTATTTTCTCTAAAATAGTTGCACATAGACTTTTAAAAGGGATAAAATGAACACCATGCTTGTTGGAGCAACATCTCCAAATAGAACTTAGCCAACAATTGCTTTGAAAAGGTTAAAAAGAACACTTGTATTCTGTGTCTCAAAAGTGGTAGGTATATGCTCTCCCCTTAATTGGATGACCAAAAAGTCAAACCCACTCTTTTACGCTTTCTTTACTTTCAAGCAATTAAATCCTTTAGAGGGCTTGCCTTCTCGAACTTCCTTGAGGGGGCTAGTGAGACGGGAATGACCTAAAGTGGAAACCGGCTAATACCGAGTCCTTCCAATCCACTATAAATCAATCATGTTTGTGACGAAAGTTCCAAACAACATGTGCTAATAAGTTCATACCGACACTATTTTTCCCCATAAACCCTATGGAGTGTAACCTCTATAGGTTGGGAACCTTCTGTATTTATAGAGCTAAAAGTGCCACATGTATGGCCACATGACTGGAAGCCTTTACTAAAAACCACTTGTACTAGTTGCCAAAATCCTTCTAGTTGTTGGCACAAGAGGGCGGACCTCTGAAGCAGCTCACATACATATAGTTCCTAGTAGAGATATAAAGTTTTCCATGAGGAGTTTTCATAGAAACTGGTGCTTGGCTGCCCCAAAGAAGTGAGTGTCGAGGGTGGAGCCAGTGGGGTCAAGCATCTAAATATTTGCTTTCAATAGCGTAGCCTCAGGGGAAACCCCATGTGAGATTCAACAACTATTGTCTCAGCCTGCCATAGGGATTGTACTTGCTTGTGCATTTTGTTTATTAAACATTGTGTCTTCTATGTCTGTAACATGTTCTGAATGGTCAAAAATTGAAGAAAATTATCATCTACAAGAAAGTGAAAATCCAACAAATTACTAAACAAGTGTGATCAAAAGGGTTATACAAAAGCTTCCCAACACTTGAAATGCCAGATCAAAATCAAAATATCAAAACATCAATATCAGAATAATTTTTGAAGTAGATTTGTCTCTAAACCATCATGTATTTTCAAACTAGCTCAAATAACTAGGTCACTAATCCAACAGGTTATACCCAAAAGGTTCTATAAACATCAACATTTAACAAGCTATTGATTCAAACATCTTAAGTACAAAAATCAACATCCTTGTCAAGTTTCTCATCAGGAGTATCAAATCCTCTATCGTGAAGCTTGAACAATCTATACTAGATTCCTAATCTTGGATATATCTTTCCTATTTTGAACCTAGGTTATATCAAAACCATAATTGCGCCAACATTGGAATCAAACAAACTTGTGAATTGCCAAATGCTTATATGACTTTTAAGTATCACCTTAAGAAAAGAAAACCCAATTATAAAGCTACTTAGAAAAGGATAAGATTCTTGTATATCAATCGCAAGATCTTATTGAAGCATAGGACATTCCTACATCATTTTTGTCACTACCTATGTGGCTGCAGTATAGAATGTTTGCATTATGTGAACCAGCATGAAGACATAATGACATTGTATGTTGTCATTGATGTCAATATGTGTTATGAAGTGAATCGGCATATGTGATATGTGAGAAGAGGGAACTAGCATATGTATGAACCGGTTTATATGCCAAAGTGAAGTAGTATATTTGTTCAAGGTGAACCGGCATGTCAAGGTGAACCGACATGTAGTTATGGGAACCGGCACATTGAAGCATTGTATGACTACCGGTTGGTAGGTAGATTCCACTTCAGGATTTCCAGTTAGAGTACCTCAAGTTTGTGTGACTCAATCGGCAATCTTCGTGTGATGAGTTAGCAGTATAATGGAGGACAAATCATGATTCCACGTAAGCTCTGTGTGCATGAAGGATCTAGCATGAAGAAGACTATTCCTATCTACATCGGGAATGTGCAAAGTCTGTCAAATAATGATAACGCGTGATGGGTTATCAGCCGCCATGAAATTGGTGGAAAATGGACAATGGACAATGTCTTGAGATCGATTCAAGACTGTTGTATTTAATGCAGTATGTCTCAACAGTCAGGATTGAACCACTTGAATTGCTTAACCTTACAGGTTTAAGATTTAGGGTTTTTGCTATCTACCTGTCTGTTTCCTATAAGGTCGACGTTGTGTTTCTTTCTAGGGTTGTTGGCAAAAGTTGTGAATGTGTATCCAAGGGAAGTGATACGTGATTCTTGCCAGACCAAAGGAGAGAAGAGATACCTACAAAGTGAATGTGCAGAAGGAGAAGAGGAGCCTAAACGGATCTGCATTAGCATTGAGTGTTGTTAACAGATCATTGTAATTCTTGTTGATCTCTAACCACTTCAATAGTTGTAAAATCCCCTAACAAGGTAGCCCTAACTAGCTTGATACAAAATCCCCTAACAGGGTGGTCTTAACAGGCTTGATTCAAATCCCTTAATCGGGTAACTCAAGGTTAATGAGTTCTGAGAAGCTATAGAGCTCTGGTGATCCTTTAGCTATTGAGTTCTTAAAATCCTCTAACAAGGTGACCCTACCAGGTTTAACCCTTAACCAGGTATTATTGCTATCCCTTAACCGGGTGATCCCTAACAGGATCGGTTCCTAGCAAAACCTATTGTAATGTCTTTAACCAGACAAGGCTCCTAACAGAGTGGACTTCAAAAGAGTTCAAAAGCAACTTGTGGGTATTCATCCCCATTGTGGTTTTTCCCAGTTGGGTTTCCACATGAAAAATATGTGTGTTATGTGTGATGCTTTTATCTTGTGATGCTTTGTTACTACCTGTTGAGCATATGATGGTTTTGTGGTTTATGCTTGTCTATAAAGCATACTGAACTAACTATTGTGATGATCAGAGGATAGTTTACCTGTTCATGCATGAGGGTGAAATGGTAGTGTTGTTTTGAGTTAAATGAAAAGCTAAGTGTTCAATCGTTCAATGCTTGTTTTAGACACTCTTGACTTTACTGGTTGCAGTGTATGTTGAATAGGTATTCCCATTTGCCAGTCATTTGGAGTATTTGTTGTCAAACCGATTTTGGACTGTATTTGTATTTGTACTGATTCACCCCCCCCCCCTCTCAGTACCAGTTTGGTAGTAGTGGTTCATCATTGAGTTATCAATTGGTATCAGAGAACCTCCAGGTCCTTTGTGTTGTAAGCTTAACCACTTGAGGAAAAGATCCTAGTTAAATGATGAAGAGGGAAGGCCCAAAGTTTAACAGGGAAAATTTTGGTATATGGAAAGACGGGATGAAGATATTCATCAAAAGCATGGGTGTTCAACACTGGAGTTATGTTGAAAATGTATATGTTGTTCCTACCAGTACTCTCACCAATGACCAAAAGAGAGAGATACATGAAAATGGGCAAGTCATGGAAGCCCTCATCAGGAGTCTATCTGACATTGAGTTTATTGATGTTCAGGACAAGGCAAATCCCAAAGAGGTATGGGATGCTCTTGAAAATATCTATGGTGGTGATGAGCATGTAAAACAGGATAAGGAAGAAAGCCTAAGAGGGAAGTTTGAAGACATGCAGATGGTTGAAGGAGAGACCATTCAGCAGTATGGAATAAGAATCAAAATAGTTGGAGAAATCAAGAGTGTAGGTGGCAAAATAGAAGATTCCACAGTTGTAAGCAAAGTCCTGAGATCCCTGTTGCCAGTCTATGCAATAAGGGTTGTTGCTATTTAGGAGCTAAGATCAATAGAAAAGTCTAAGGTGTCCTTGGACTCCATCATAGCCAAGTTGATAGCCTATGAGCTGAATAGTTTTGATGGTAGTGTTCAAAAGACAAAATCATCTTTTAAAGCCTCTGCTATAGCATCCAGAAAAGGAAAAGAGGCTAGCACTAGTGGGGAACCTAGTCAGAATAGAGAAATGAATGATGAAGAGTTTCTAATGGAATTTGAATCTCTTCTTGCTAGGAAATTTCCAAAAGGAACTGGTAAATAAAAAGGTAAGCTCCCTTTGAAATGATTTTCCTATAACTGGATAGGACATATTGCTTTGAACTATCCTAATAGCGACAACAAGGATAAATCAGAAAGGTTCAGGAAATTCAAAGGAGGAAATTGGAGAAACTATTTTGTGGCAGTTGATGAAGGTGTCACAGATAAGGAATCAGAAGATGAAGAGAATCAAGACATTGTGTTTGTTGCTGTAAAGGAAGATGTGGCAGACAAGAAGGCTCTTGTCTCCCAGTTTGATAATTCAAATGAGTGGATCATTGATAGTGGCTGTTCTCACCATATGACTGGTGAGCAGAGCAAGTTTCTATCCTTAGAGGAGTATGATGGTGATGTGGTTTGCTTTGGCAATGATGCACCATGCATGGTCAAAGGTAGAGGGTCCATCTCTTTGAATGGAAAGATTAGTGCTGACAATGTGTACTGGGTTGATGATCTCAGACACAACCTTCTAAGTGTTGCCCAGCTAAATGACAGTGGCCTCACTCTACAATTCAAGAATGGAGTTTACAGAATCAAAGGAAAAGATGGTAAATTGGTGGCCACCAGCATGCAGACCAAAGGTAACTTATTTCAGTGGCATGCAAATGTAAGTACCTGTCTGATGGCTAAGTTTGATGATAGTTGGATATGGAATAGGAGACTCTATCATTTAAAATTTGATAACATTGTAAACGCTAGTAAGTCAAGGAAATTAGAGGGTTGTCGGTGCTAAACAAATTGGACAATAACTTGTGTAGAGAGTGTCAATTGGGGAAAATATCTTCCTCAACTTTTAAAGGTAAATCTTTCACTACTGACAACTTGCTTGATCTTGTACATACTGATTTGTGTGGTCCTATGAAAACTAGAAGTGTGCAGGGTGATAGGTACTTCATGATCCTCACTGATGACTGCTCAAGAATGATGTGGGTCACATTCTTGAAAGACAAGTCTGAAGCTTTTGGGAAGTTCAAAGCTTTCAGAGCATTAGTGGAGAAGGAAAGTAGTAAAAGGATCAAGTGTCTCAAAACTGATCAAGGAGGGGAATTCACTTCCAGTGAATTCAACAAGTATTGTGAAGAATTTGGCATCAAGAGATAGTTGTCTGCCCCCCGGACTCCACAGCAGAATGGTCTAGCAAAGAGGAATAGCCAGACTGTGGTTGAAGCAACTAGAACCATGTTGATTCAAGGAAAGGTAGCTCACACCTTTTGGAGAGAAGTGGTGAGCACTACAGTCTACACTATGAACCAGGTACTCATCAAAAAGGGTAAGGACAAAACTCCTTATGAGTATTGGACTGGTAAGACACCTATGGTTAGCTACTTTAAGGTATTTGGTAGAAAATGTTACATCAAGAGGAGTGAACATTAGGGCAAATTTGAAGCTAAATGTGATGAGGGAATATTTCTATGATATTCCACCAAGAGTAAAGCTTTCAAGTGCTACAATAATAGGACTCAAAGAATTATGGAAAGTATCAATGTAAGAGTTGATGAATCCTCTGAGAAAACTGAGGAAACTGGCAGTGAGCAAGCTATAAATGAACCAGTTGCAACTTTCTAGGAACCAGTTGTTAGCCAACCAAGTACCAGTAATAGTGTCCCTGAACCGATGAATGTTGATACTGATGAAGATGAAGATGAAGAAGAAAAGTAAGAACAATGAGTTAAGACTATTCCTCGGTATGTCAATTTGAATCATGATCCTAAGCAGATCATAGGTGATAAGGATGGAGGAATCCTTACAAGAAGAAAGATCAGAGAAAACTCATGTATGATCTCTGAATTTGAGCCTAAATCATTCAAAGAGGCTCATAAAGATGGAGACTGGATTAAGGCAATGGAAGAGGAACTTGATCAGATAGAGAAAAATGGTACATGGTCCTTGGTACCCAAACCTGAGCATAAAAATGTCATTGGCACCAAATGGGTGTTCAAAAATAAGTTGAGTGAGGATGGCACAGTGATTAGGAATAAAGCCAGATAGGTATGCAAAGGATATTCTCAAGAAGAAGGAGAAGACTATGGGGAAACATTTGCTCCTGTAGCCAGATTGGAAGGAGTTTGTATGCTTCTTGCATATGCAACTTTTAAGAGGTTCAAAGTATATCAAATGGATGTAAAATCTGCATTCCTAAATGGTGTACTTGAAGAGGAGGTATATATAGAGCAACCAGATGGGTTTTCCCTATCTGAAGATAGTGATATGGTGTGCAAGCTACATAAAGCATTATATGGTCTAAAGCAAGCACCTAGGGCATGGTATGAGTGCCTACATTCCCATCTTGTGAAGATTGGATTTGAGAGAACAAGTGAAGATAGCAATATCTACTTGAAGTCTGAAGGAGATCAGATCCTAATCTGTGAGGTTTTTGTTGATGACATTATCTTTGGAGGAGATGACAAGATGAGTCATGAGTTTGCTAATGAGATGAAGAAAGAGTTTGAGATGTCACTCATAGGGGAGATTAAGTTCTTCATTAGACTACAGATCCAACATATGGAAGATGGAATCTTTATCACTCAGTCCAAATATGTCAAAGAGGTACTAAAGACCTTTGGCATGGAAGATAGCAAACCGGTTGGTACACCGATGGTGACTGGTCACAAATTGACAAAAGAGGATGATTCCGCACTGGTTGATGAGAAGGAATACTGATCAATGATTGGTAAGTTGCATTATGTAGTGCATAGAAGACTAGATATTGCACTTGTAGTTGACATTACTGCAAGGTTCCAAAAGAGTCCAAGAGAATCCCACTTGATTGCAGTCAAGTGGATTCTTAGGTATCTGAAGGGAACAGTTGACTATGGATTGTGGTACCCATACAACAATGATTTCAATCTAAAAGTGTTCATAGATGTTGATTGGGTAGGTAATGTGGATGACTGGAAATGCACAACCGATGGTGCATTCTTTCTCGGTGGTAGACTGGTCACATGGATGAGTAAAAAGTAGTGTTGTATCTCTTAGTCTACAGTGGAAGCGGAGTATGTTGCAGCTTTCATGAAATGCACTCAGACAATATGGATGAAGCATGTACTAGAAGACTTCAAGATCCTTGTATATGAATCGGTAAGTATATTCTATGATAATACAAGTGCTATCAATATATCAAAGAATCCGGTTTTACATTCTAGAACCAAGCATTTCGAGCTTAAGTGTCATTTCTTGAGGGAAAAGGTTTAGAATAAAGAGATTGCACTGGAGCATGTGTCCAGTAAGGAGCAGTTAGCAGACATATTCACCAAGCCTCTCCCAAAAACTACATTTGTGCATTTAAGAGGTGAATTGGGGGTACTGCCCCTTCAGGAGGTGAATTAAAAGTAATTGTTCCACATCAGTAAGGTATTGGAAAGACAAATTTTTGGTTGATTGATGTGTTGAAGGATGCTACTCCTCAGGGGGAGCAGCATGATGGAACAGAGATGCTTGTACCTCCACTTTTGCATTGTTGTCAAAGGGGGAGAAGGAGTGAAGCGAAAAGATATTTGTAGCAAATGGGGAGAAGATGCCAAGCGGAGAAGATATCTTTGTATATTGCTATCAATGCCAAAGGGGGAGATTGTTGGCATTATGTGAACCGACATGAAGACATAATGACATTGTATGTTGTCATTGATGTCAATATGTGTTATGAAGTGAATCGGCATATGTGATATGTGAGAAGAGGGAACTGGCATATGTATGAACCAGTTTATATGCCAAAGTGAAGCAGTATATTTGTTCAAGGTGAACCGGCATGTCAAGGTGAACCGGCATGTAGTTATGGGAACCGGCACATGGAAGCATTGTATGACTACCAGTTGGTAGGTAGCTTCCACTTCAGGATTTCTGGTTGGAGTACCTCAAGTCTGTGTGACTCAATTGGTGATCTTGTGTGATGAGTTAGCAGTATAATGGAGGACAGATCATGTTGCCACATAAGCTCTGTGCACGTGAAGGATCTAGCATGAAGAAGACTATTCCTATCTACATCGAGAATGTGTGAAGTCAGTCAAACGGTGATAATGCGTGATGGGTTATCAGCTACCATGAAATTGGTGGAAAATGGATGATGGAGAATGTCTTGAGATCGATTCAAGACTGTTGCATTTAATGCAGTATGTATCAATGGTCAAGATTGAACCGCTTGAATTGCTTAACCTTATAGGTTTAATGTTTAGGGCTTTTGCTATCAACCTGTCTGTTTCCTATAAGGTCGATGTTGTGTTTCTTTCTAGGGTTGTTGGAAAAAGTTGTGAATGTGTATCCAAGGGAAGTGATACGTGATTCTTGCCAGACCAAAGGAGAGAAGAGATACCTGCAAAGTGAATGTGCAGAAGGAGAAGAGGAACCTAAACAGATCTGCATTAGCATTGAGTGTTGTTAACAGATCATTGTAATTCTTGTTGATCTCTAACCACTTCAACAGTTGTAAAATCCCCTAACAGGGTAGCCCTAACTGGTTTGATACAAAATCCCCTAACAGGGTGGTCTTAGTAGGCTTGATTCAAATCCCTTAACCGGGTAACTTGAGGTTAATGAGTTTTGAGAAGCTATAGAGCTCTAGAGATCCTTTAGCTATTGAGTTCTTGAAATTCTCTAACAAGGTGACCCTACCGGGTTTAACCCTTAACCGGGTATTATTGCTATCCCTTACCCGGGTGATCCCTAACAGGATCGGTTCCTAGCAGAACCTATTGTAATGTCTTTAACCGGACAAGGCTCTTAACAGAGTGGACTTCAAAAGATTTCAAAAGCAACTTGTGGGTATTCATCCCCATCGTGGTTTTTCCTAGTTGGGTTTCCACGTGAAAAATATGTGTGTTATGTGTGATGTTTTTATCTTGTGATGCTTTGTTACTACCTACTGAGCATATGATGGTTCTGTGTTTTATGCCTGTCTATAAAGCATACTGAACTAACTATTGTGATGATCAGAGGATAGGTTACCTGTTCATGCATGAGGGTGAAATGGTAGTGTTGTTTTGAGTTAAATGAAAAGCTAAGTGTTCAACCGGTCAATGCTTATTTTAGACACTCTTGACTTTACCTGTTGCAGTCTGTGTTGAATAGGTATTCCCATTTGCCAGTCGTTTGGAGTATTTTATATCAAACCGGTTTTGAACTATATTTGTGTTTGTACTGATTCACCCCCCCCTCTCAGTACCGGTTTGGTACTAGTGGTTCATCATTGAGTTATCATGCCCAAAACTTGACCTTCTACACTGCATAATAAGAGCTTTTGGGAATTTTGCTTTGGACCCTTTGGATTCTTTTCTGATGTTTCCTCTTTTGAATTATCCGTCTTCTTTAGAGGCTTTCCTTTATTGATCACATCTTTCTTGGCCGCACCTCCTTTTTCTAGAAGAATCTGACTTGTAGTGAGACTTTCTTTGATGGTGGGTTGAGTTTTCTTAACCTCGCCTCTTTTGAGTAACACCTTTCCTTCTAACATATCTTCCTTTTTGGCTGGGAAGGCTACGGTTTGGATTGCCAAATGCTTATATGACTTTTAAGTATCACCTTAAGAAAATAAAACCTAGTTATAAAGCTACTCAGAAAAGGATAAGATTCTTGTATATCAATCGCAAGATCTTATTGAAGCATAGGACATTTCTACACCATTTTCATCACTACCTATGTGGCTGCGGTATAGAATTTGATGGTGAAATTTTGCAAAGACATGCTTTTCAATAAAGAGACGCTTTATCCCAATGAACAAACAATAGTGGTAAAATCAACAAGGCATATCTTCCTAAACCAATAATCACCTATTGATTTTGTCCTTTGGAACTTTCAAACAAACTTTGAAATAATCACATGCCAGTTTGGACTAGAGCCTAACACGAACAACTTAGAAAACAACAACAAATGGAGGAAAAAGATACTCCTATATTCCACACTTTTGGATTTACCGTTGTTGATGAAGAAGTAGTCAATATCACCATTAGAGACCTTGAGCAAGATTTCAAATTTGATAGGCTAATGGAAAAATTGTTAGCAAAACAAAAAGAAAAATATCTCTTGATGCTGGCAAAATCTGGAGCTAAACTACCACAAGACTTTAACATAGAAAGCTTGAAACAAGATGCAGAGGCAAGTAACACCCAAAACATAGATGATCCAAATAACAAGGACATGAACAAATAAAGTCATGAAGAAACAAGGAAAGAAAAGGATGACACAAGAAAATAGCGTATTGATAAGAGAAATCACGAAGAAACAAGGAGAAACTATGTGGATAATCCATTGTCAAATCTTACTCAACAAATACAAACTCTACAACAATACATGCAAGACATGAAAAATGGGACAAGCTCCAAGAAGTATTCACTAGAAGATATATGCCCATATCCATTCGATAAAAATTTGAATATGATGCCATTTCCGCAACATTGTGAGATTCCTAAATATGACAAATACGATGGAAAATCTGATCCTCAAGATCACATTAGGGAGTTTTGTACTATGAGCATGGAATTTTCTCATGATGAAACTTACCTTATGCATCTTTTTCCTAGGAGTTTAAATGGACAATCAATGGAGTGGTTTTCAAGATTACCATCTGGAATCAAATCCTTTGAAGAACTTGTGAATAGGTTTATTTCACAATACTCTTCCAATATAAGGAATGAAATAACAATGTTGGATCTCTGCAATGTTAAATAAAAAAATTGTGAATCCTTCATGATTTTCTTACAATGATGGAAATGTATGTTTAATAGGTATCCCCGAGATGTACTTGATCAAGAAAAAATGGACATATTCATTGATAATCTTATCAGTGAAATGAGATATTGACTAAGGATGCAAGGTCCTCCCTCTTTTGCCAAAATGATCGAGAATGGTCTGAAAATAGAGAACGCAATGGTAAAGAAAGGAGAACTAAAACTTTACAATAATTCATACAACAACAACAACAACAACAATGACAAACCCAAGTTCTGGTCAAAGAATAGGAATGCTAGCAATGAAGGGAATGATGATAATAGTACTACAAAACAACAACAACCAATTTTTAATCTATCAAGTCAAATCCCAAGCAATAACAATCCAGAAAACAATAAAGCCAAGTCCTTTTTCTCCAATCCTTGGAGGAAATTCACAAACATTGGGGGAATCCTTGGAATCAGCCCTAAAAACTTTGCTTGCCAATAAATTGATTATTTTACCAAAAGCAAGAAGTTATGAACCACTAGTCAAGCCCAATTGGTGGAATGACAATCATTTTTGCAATTATCATCAAAATAAAGGACACCTAACAAATGATTATTAGATATTGAAACACCTTATCCAAGATCTAATCGATAATGGAGCCATCACTATGGATAGCCATAAGACAAACGAATCACACTTGGCTTTCAAAACTCCACTTCCCAATTATGACAAAGGTGAATCATCCCAATTAAAAGATGACAATGGAAAAGCCAAAGTTAATTATACTTATACATACAATGATGTGGTAAATGTGATCATTGTTAATGAAAATCCATCTTCAGAACCAATCAATGTTATCATGAGAAGTAAAGAAAAGGTTACCTTTCCTGGTATAGCAAAAGACCCAACATCCAAATCACAACAATACAATTTAGTAGAGCAATTACAATGAATACCCACTCAAATATCAATTCTGGAACTTCTCAAGGTTTCACCTATGCATAAGGAAATTTTGGAGAAAGCTTTAGTGGAAACAACAGTTTCAAAAGATTTGGATGTAGATCAGTTCCAAAACATGGTAGGACACCTTATAGCTCCTCATTGCTTATCATTTTCTGAAAATGATGATACATCCTTACAACATCCTCACAATGCTCCCTTACATGTTGAATTCTCCATTAATAAAACTTGCGTCAAATGTGTGCTCACAAATGGAGGAGCTGGCTTAAACATTTATGCATTAAGTCTGACAAAAGCTTTGGGATATTCAGAGAATGCAGTGGACCCGAAAAAGAAAATAACCATCAAGGCTTATGATGAAGCAGAATGTTCTTCTAAAGGAACCGTTTTACTACCAATAAGGATAGGATATGTGGAAAGGGATACATTGTGTCAAGTCTTAGATTTGAACCTATCTTACAACATTCTTCTAGAAAGACCATGGATTCACAAGATGCAAGCAGTTCCTTCTATGTATCATCAATGTGTGAAATTTCCACATAAAGGAAAAGAGGTCATTATAATTACAGATTCCAATCAATATTGCAATAATTTGAAGCAAACACAAGATACAAGAGTTCCACATAACAGAGAATCATTATATCCTACCAAGGAAATTAAAGCAAAGTTATGGGAAACTTTTGAAGAAAAACTCAAGTTAAATGATGAAAGAATGGGAAAATACTCTTTGCATAATTTTCCACTTTCCCTAAAGTCATATGGTAAGACTACAGATATTCAATCAAAGCCAAAACGTATGTTTAAAGGAACATTTGTTAGTGCTGGAACTCTTGAAGAAGAAAATGAAGACAAAGACATTCTTGGTTGGTTGTACAAGGATGAAGACAAAACTATAGCAACAACAACATAAGTCAATATTCCCATAAAACAATATGGCAAAGGGTATGAAATCATGCAAATGATGGGATATGAAGGAAAAGGATAGATTGGTAAGCAACATCAAGGTATTTCAGAACCTATTTGTCCACACTCACAGTCCACGGAAGATAAATCTAGGCTAGGATATCTAAAGTCTAATCAAAAGCAACATAATCATCAATAGCAAAAATGGAGAAAGAAATCAGTTTCTAAAGAAGAAAATTGGCAAGAAAAGCTACATCAAGCAGCTGAAACAATAACCAATAAAGAAAAAGAGCAAGAAGAACATAAAAAGAAAGAAGAGGAGATTATCATCAAAGGTGACAAAAAATCTTGTCAACAAGTTCTGAAAATACAAACAAAGGAAAAATAGAGATGACAAAAATCAGAGAACTTTTTGCACCATACGGCATTCCAGTATGATATAGTGGAGTAATCTTAGATCAAGATTCAGAGACAGATTCCAATGAATATGAATGGGGTCCAAATGTCTTATCGACTATATCAAGTAAGGAAAATAATGAAGATCAAGCAGCTATCACGAAAGAAGACTATTCTATTGCAGAACAAAAGATGAAGTTAGAAAGAAGACAAGAGAGAATCAGAATTCAGAGAAAAGAGGCATATGCAAAAAGAAAAGGGAATGACAAAGATAGAGAAGCAATGCCATAAGAAGTGCAAAAAAAGATGAGATATGAAAGAACCATAGAAGAATTAAGAGATAGTCAAGTTGGATTGACTATTAGTCCAAAAGAAGTTGAATTTGAAAGAAAACAAAATCTAGCAAAAGAATCCTCTTTATCACATACACAAGTATGTCAACTCCAAAATACAGATGAGGTCAATCAAGAAGGAATTTTCAGTGTTAAAGATGTGCATGTGGACATAATCCATTCATTTAAGGGACAAACATCAGTTGAAGAACCACTTGAGTGTGAACTACACAATGCTAATATTAATTTTGTTAAGGCTAATTTGGAAACTCTTGGGAAAGACAATTCTCAAAAACATTTAAACAGTACCTATTCTATGCCAAGCTATGATCATTATGTCATGAACGTTGAAACACCTAATGATGACAATGATTATGATTTACCCCTTCTTCATCCTAAATAAATTGATTGGGATAATTTAGACAACCCCTAATTGAATGTCTTTTCCAATGATCATGACTTAGCCATGTACCTTAACGTTGTTGAACCTGTTGTCTTCAAAATTTGACTCACTTCAACACCCTTATAATAAAATGATCAAACTCTATGCAAGAGGGATGTTAAGGGGAAGGAAACTCTTAGGACAACATATGACAAGGTTTAATTCAACCTTCTACACTTTGGACTTATTTAGAGTCCAGGCGGGTATACCTTTGTGAACCAAATTCACACTTTCAAAAGATAAATCCACAGCAAACCAGTCTAGAAAACCAGTGGATCTATTCACCTTGAAACTAACTGAAACAAAGGAATGAAAATTATACTCAAATTCAGTATTTCGATCAACAAAACATGAAATAAACAACTTCAATCAATACCAGTGCCTTATCCAAGGTCACAGAGTCATCTAAAACTCAGATAATACTCCTCAAACAAAATATATTTACGCATCCCATTGGCTTGGTTTCAATTAATCCTTATACATGCCTAACACTTACAAGAATTTATGTATCCCAAATTAAACTATGATCATCAAGATTCAAAGTTTCTCCCAAAGAATTTATTGGTATGAGTGATCCCCACATCTTTAATTTCCCTCCTAAAGAGAAAAGCTAGCGAACACATCTACTGAAAATAGCCTTGCTACCCCATTCAAACAAAATAACCCTAGATTATTCAGAATGAAAACAATAAACAAATTGTAAGCACACTCGAAGATGATACAAAGCTTTACTCAAAACCGATGGTTTGTATATTGATATTATATTCAAAAAAATATTACAAGAAGTTTTTGAATATTCCCCATTAGACTCAGAAAAGCTCAGATAAATTTTTGCAGTGTTTTCTTACAATTCCTTTTGCGATGCCCTTTCCTCTAGTCCTGGTATCCATTTATAACAAAATGGATGCATAAAGCTTTGGACTTCTCAAGGAGAGTTTGTTACAATCATTTCTTTCAAAACAAAGAGGTTACAAGCTTTTCACAAAAACAATTACAAGCTCTTTTTGGTTTCTGCAATTTCTTCAACAGGTTGTTCGGTTGTAACTTCTTCTACCTTTTCAGGGGCACTCTCCAACTGTTTTGGATCACAGGTGGCATATTTTGTAGTCCACTCATCATACACATCATCGGTAGGCCATGAGAAATTAATCACCTTAGCTTTAGCCTTGGTCAACCTTTTCCAAGAGTTTCTCAATTTGTTGACTTCTGAATTGAGAAAACCATAATGTGCCTTAATTTTCTCTATCTCCTGTATTGTTATAACAAAGAAAGAAGCATCATCTAGATCAATAATTCCTTTAATCCTTGTTGATAGTTTGGCTTCCATCTCCTTAAGCCACATTTGTTTATCCTTCAGTTGATCTGGGCTAGCAAAAACTCCTAGGAGCAACTCAAAAACTTGATCAGTATATTCCTTTTTGCACAAGTTAACTTTCCTATCAACATTATCCACCTCTGCTGCTAATTGTACTAAATCTTTAGTGATTTCACAAGTGGATTTAATGATAGGATTGGCCCCTGCTTCATCATAACATGCACATATTGCTCCGTAGGCCTCCACTTGTCAAAAATAGGTGTCAAAATGGCCTTATCTCCCTTGAGTTCATTCCATATATCCGAAATTTTACCTACATTATTATATAGCAATGAGGCATTTATTGTATTTGCAAAACTATAAATGGTAGCCTTTACTCTCTCCTCATACTTCTTTGCATATAAGGCCTGAGCCTGTTTTAAATTTTCTAATTCTTGAAGAGTAATCTCAACCATTTGAGAACTGGAGGGTGCTGGAGATGATGGAAACTCAACGATAGGGCTAGTGGGTGGAGATCTTGCAGGAGAAGAGGAGATCATCAGTGTTGAAGACTCACCTTGATGGTATTGTCCAGTCAACTGGCTCTGCAGCTTAGCAATGATGCTATCCTTACCTCTTACCTCCTCCTTAGCACTGTTGTAGGCCTTCAAAATTGTTTCCAACTTGACTTGGAGGATCTCTTTTTCTTTGGCTTCCTTTTTTGCTACTGCAACACTAAATTTTGCAGTCTCTAGCACAGTGCTAGTAGCTTCCACTACCCCTGTACTCTGCACTCTCTTCACCATCATCCCACCAAGGTAACTTGACCCTAGGGTGTCTTTGCTTTTATTACTCTCATTTCTCTTGAGAGACCACATGATGAGTGTAGCATTATCCTTACTGAAAGTAATTCCCTCCATGGGTTTGGTCTCCTTCCTCACTATGTCTAGTACCAGGGCATCTACTATATCCCACTCAGGTAAAATAAGCACTCCATCTCGTGCCACCATATCTCTCCCTTGCTTGGGGGTGATGGTTTTGAATTCTTCCATCATCTCTTTCTTTATTTCCTCTTCTACTAGGGCTGGATCTTTATTAGGCTACTCACCTTTTCTCTTTTCACATCTAGCATTGTATTTATCTATGTTCTGTTTCCATATAAATTGCATAAATGCTTCTAATGTGATAAAATTGTTGTCAGCCAAGAAGGCATTACTTGCCTGCTTTATCTCAAGATCCCACTCCTGGCCTTTGAGTTCAGTGGTGGTAATGTCCATTTCAGTAGTAAGGGGTTCTTCTGGCATTCCTTCTTCCACTTCATCATAAGTGTAGGCAATTTCCCCTAGACTGCCTAACAGTAGGAGTTGCTTAGCTGCTGCTTGCTTATCTCCTATGTGGATAGGGGATTGGGATGGAGAATACAAAGGTGCATTTGATTGTACTTCTTTCCTTACCCTTTTCTTCTTTGGGTTTTCTTGGATGTCAATGACATCTTGTATCTTCCTCTTTCCTTTAGAGGCAGAGGGCTCCATTGTTGTAGGCATCAACACACTATAACTAGATTTCTTATGTAGTGTATAATCACCAGGAGGGATTGCTTTGCTAGAAGCTGACCTACTTAGGACCATTCTCTCCTTTTCAAGGTTTCTTTTGATTATAGCTTCCCTCTTCTCCTTCAGGGTCTGCATCACATCCTCAAAGAAAATAATTAAAAAATTTATTTTCTCCTCCAAAGGGAAAAAACTAGACAATGGGTCATAGCTGGCATCAAACTGATGCACGAAATCCAAGGCTTTCTTATAAGCCACCCATTTCTCTTTCCTCGGCTCCTGCTCATCTAGATCAAACTCATTTCTGATAAGGTCTTTAGGAAATTGAAATTGATGGGGCCTACCTCTGCATGCTGCTCTCTTTCTAAACATGTCATTAAAGAAGTCTTCTAGATCAGCACACCTGGATACTACAGTAGACAAATGATAAGGCTTGAGGAAATCCTCAAAGCAATTCCAACCCCCTTTTGTTATTACAAATTGGTGGGCTATGGTAACTGTAGGGAAAATAATCCCTTTACCCCTGCCTGTCAGTTCTGCCTCTTGTACACCACCAATTTGTCTAAGGATCTCTGCAATTCCTACTTTGAGAGGGACCTAGTAAGGTAGCAAGAATGGGGTGCCTCTACAACCAAACACTCTAAAAACTGTTGAGACTGGATACAAATGAATGTCACCCCAATTGTGAACAATTTTTATGTTATCTGTGAATTCTTTTGGTCTTATGAATTCCAAAAGAACCTTGGGGATTCTTGGGTTCTCCGAGCAGAGGAGAGTCCTGATCTTAGATGTAAAGTATTTGTCAAACTTCAAGAAACTAGCATCCTCCCTATCCCATGACAACACAGTACTCCATAGTTGTACTGGCATCTTTTCTCCTTCTTTCTCCTTGACAAAGTCCAACCCATTGGCAAAGTAATCACCACCTTTGAAAAGAAATAGATGCATCAGGAGTGAGTACCATCTGAAAGGCCTATCCACCTTTCCATTCTTTATTCTTGTTAACCCTCCATGGATAGCGTCTGTAATGAAAGAAGCATAATCAAATGTAATTGCAAGAGAAGGATTCAAGATCTGAGCAATCATTAACAGGTAGTGATTGGGCATATTTTCTTCAACATCTTCTCCTAAAACTTGGCAAAGTGCCCAATACATTCCCTTAGCCCTAAGGGTGAACATACTCAATGAAAAGGGCTCTTCTATGTTGGGTCCTACAATTGCCAACGCGCCTATCTTTACAAAAAATTCCTTGAGTGGCCCATTCCTAAGATGATTTCTCTATGCACTATAAATTTGAGCTAGTGACTTGAAATTTATGGGCTCTAGAAAATTGGTAAACTCATTAAGCCCAAAAGTATTTCTGAACTCTTCAGCATTAATCTTAATAAGGGGTTTTCCATTTATATCTCGAATGCTTCTTGTGACTTGATCATAGTTGAGTGCAATTTGGGTCAACAAATCTATGTCCATGAATACCCCTGGGACTACCAATTTCCCAACATCTAATTCCCAAATACTATTTTGTGGGGCCGGAGAATTTCTCATTCCAAATCCAATCTTAAATAACCCCAACCCAGACAATCCAGCCTGTGGGTCTCTCAACCAATTACCCTTGTCATACAGTCCTTCTCCTATTTTCAAACGGGGAGCTCTAGGCACTAATTCTTTTGCCTTCAATGCCTGATTAGTTGACAATGTCAACTATTCAAGAAAATCATCACAGACACTTCTTTCTGAATAATTGACTTTGCCAAAAAATTCTCTTTTAGGTGCCATTTAAAAAAACATAAGAAATGAATACTGCCCCTAAATACTTCTATGACGAATCAATATCTATATCTAAAACACACCACATAGAAATTGCTACACAAGAGTACGAGAAAATCTGTTCTTAACTTGACGGAATTTGCTCTGCAACTGAATTGACTTGCTCTGTACCTGAAGAAGATAACTCTACATCTGCTCCTCTGCAATAATTCTTAAAAAAGATATCTTCATCCGGTTGATGGGAGATCATATATTGTACCTAGGGTCTTAACTACAACATTGATTCTGCATGCTTCGACCATCCCTTCAAAATTGAATTCATAGGAGAATTCGTATTTTTCACTCCAATGGGTCACAACGTTCCTGCAAGTCTTTCTTTTCACTCTTTCACTACTTTGCGAAGCATAACTATCAGGTAGCTTAGTCTTGCGAAATAGTGTTGAATGTCCGATCAAAAGAAACTTGATCGACCGTTACACTAACTAATAGCCTTGGCTCCGCATTGGGTCCCACTTCTCTATTGGCTATGTGCTACCACATGGCACTCAACCACTGGCCTTGAAATGCCTTTCGCATTTGACTCGACGTTGGTCACGTGTCTTTCTTTTATACCACCGGTTCCACCCTTGTGGGCCCACGACTTTCTTCTAAGACCACGTGTCTCTGGACACGTTACCATCCATCCTGACACATGGATGGTCCTCATTCACTTTCTCTATTTTGTAGGGTATAAAGCACAAGCATCTTACCCTTGCAAATAGCGCGGGCCATCAGATCATTTTTTAGTTGATCGGCTTTTAACCATCTGAATAGGCTTCAAGAGGGGTGGGCCCTCTGACTCACTTTGAACACCTGGTGTATAGTCATCTTCAGAGCTGACATGCAACTTTTTTACTTACCAAGAGAAAGCACCGGGCTCCGATTAATTCTTGACACCTGTATCTGCCATGTCATCTCCTAACCTGCGATGTGACTCACCTCTGGGACCTGCCTTTTAACCTTTAATCCTGACTTGCTGACTGTTGTAGCTTATGCCGTATGTCGCTATTTTACTCACCCTCATTGACTAGCTAGACCACCTAGTTGGCATGCCATCTCAATTTCGCAACTTCACTGGTTTTAAACTACGTGCAACTTCGCCTAGCAAAATAGCGAAAGCCATAGATCCATCTGCGAGATGCACACTACTTACTAGGCCCGACAACTTTAAGAGGAATACACATAAGGCATAATTTTTTTGCGATTAATTAACATGACCGCCTAGGCAAACGACAAGGGGGGACACTTCCTACGATCCCATGACCCATCATTTAAGTGGATAAAGTAACAAAAGAATATAATCCAGAGGGTTTTAAACAGACATCAGGTGATTTAAAATCAAGAAACCCTAACCTTTAAGGCCTAAAACAGAGCTAAAGCATTTGAAAATGGGCCTTACTCAAAATTTCAAAAAAACATAGCCAATTATGGGAAAAGAAAAGCCCATTTTTAATCAATGATAATAGAACCCGTCACAACTAAGATATCTTCCATTGCAGAATCAAGTGATGTTTCTCATAGTTAGGAGAATGCCAAATTTTCTAGTTGCAAAAGCGAAATAAAACAAGGAAAGAGACCTATTGTAGAAAAATATTTCATGGCAACATTAGATCAATCAAAAGAGAAAACAAAGGACATATCTGATGGTGAAAACCTCCTTGAGGCACCAGAAGATGGAAAGTTTGACATTCTTCCTGCATATTTTCAAGAGAAATCTACTATCCTAATAGAACCAACAGAAGCAGTAAACATTGATACATCAAAGGATCCTTCATTTTTCTGCCTCATTATCAGAAAAAGAGAGGAAAGAATACATGGAATTCTTTAAGCAAAGACAAATAAATTTTGCTTGGTCTTATGCCGATATACCAGGACTTAATCTTGATCTTATCATGCATCATCTTAATGTGGATTTAAAAGAAAAACCCATTAAGAAGAAGCTAAGAAAAATGCATCTACACATTGCTCTTCTTTTAAAGACTGAGCTAAAGAAACTATTAGAAGTGGGTTTCATAAGACCAGTTGCTTATCCAAAATGGGTTTCAAGTATTGTACCAGTATCAAAACTAGACAAGAGCATAAGAGTCAGTACAAATTTCATAGACCTGAATAAAGCATGTCCAAAAGATGATTTCCCGCTACCAAACATTGATATCATAGTGGACTTGTCAGCAAGACACGAGATGTTTTCATTAATGGATGGCTTCTCAGGATATAATCAAATAAGAATAGCACTTGAAGATCAAGAGAAAACAACTTTCACCTATGCATGGGGAACATATTGTTGGAATGTTATGCCATTTGGGCTCAAGAATGTAGGAGCAACTTATCAAAGGGCTATGACGACAATTTTCCATGATATGATGCACACATTTATGGAAGATTATGTTGATGACATACTTGCAAAATCTCACACAAGAAAAGAACATTTGAACATTTTAAGCAATATTTTTGATAGGCTGGAAAGGTGTCAATTAGGATTAAATCCAAAGAAATGTGCATTCGGGGTAAACTCTAGAAAGCTCCTTGGGTACATTATATCACCTTGTGGCATTGAAGTAGATCTAAAAAAGTCAAAGCTATCGTGGAGATGGAGTCACCCAAAAACATAAGTCAATTACGATCTTTACAAGGAAGGTTGCAATCAATCGGGAGATTTGTTTCTCAGTTGGCTGATAGATGTCTTCCATTTACCCATCTTCTACATAAAAAGGTTCCATTCAAGTGGGATATAAAATGTGAAGAAGCTTTCTTGCAAGTTATAGAATATCTTATGAGTCCTCTAGTACTGATATCAACAGCCAAAGGGAAACCATTGATACTCTATATCTCTGCAACAAGTGTATCATTAGGTGCTCTCCTAGCTCAACATGATGATGAAGGAAAAGAAAGAGCAGTCTACTATATCATTAGAATGCTTGTTTGCTACGAATTAAATTATTCCTCAATTTAAAAGACATGTCTAGTAGTTGTATTTGCAACTCAGAAGCTACGACATTATATGTTGATTCATTTTGTAAAAATAATAGCAAAGATAGATCCTCTCAAATATTTGTTGAGCAAGTCAACATTGACTAGGAGACTAACCAAATGGGTTATGATACTGAGTGAATTTGACATAGAATATGTTGATCGGAAAGCTATCAAGGGACAAGTCATCATTGATCAATTGGCTGATGCACCTTTACAAAATGACATGCCTTTGCACATCGAATTTCCTGATGCAGATATCCTAACAGTAAGTACAAAATTTTGGGAATTGTACTTTGATGGTTCTTATACCCAATATAGATCAAGCACAAGAATCTTTTTCATCACACCTCAAGGACACACAATTCTAAAATTATATAGACTATGATTTCCATGCATAAATAACACTGTAGAGTATGAAGCATTAGCTATAGGGCTTAAAATGGCTATTGAGTGGAATATCAAAGAACTACTTGTCTATGGTGATTCACAACTTATCATCAATCAAGTAAATGATGAATATCAAACAAAGGATGATAAGCTTACGCCATACAAATAGTTGGTGGAGGAATTTAAAGAACACTTTAAAGAAATCACATTCACCTAGATTCCCAGAAATGAGAATAAAGCAGCAGATGCAATGGCTACAATAGCATCTCTCTTGCAAAATAAGGAGAATCAACAATGTTACGAGTTTCTCATGGAAGATATCTTAACCCCTACCATCCAATCCCAACATACCTATCGAATTTGCCATATATCAGGAACCAGTCGATCCTTATACGATCAAACCTACCAATATTTGAAAGATCATATCCTTCCTCTTGAATTATCTCATAATTAGAAATGAAATTTTATTTGTCAGTCCTCTCGATATACTATAATTTTTGATATCCTATATAGGCATGGTCTAGGTGGTACTTTGTTGAGATGTCTTGAAAAAGATGAATCTGAGAGAGTTCTTAATGACATTCATGCAGGTATTTGTGGTACACACTCAAGTGGTTTAACATTGGCTAAGAAACTTCTTCGTATGGGTTACTTTTGGCCTACTATGGAAAGAGAATCATTCACCTATACTAGAAAATGTAAACAATGTCAGATCCATGGAAATCTCATTCATGCACCAGCACAAAAGTTATATCCTATGACAGGATCATGGCCATTTTCACAATGGGGCCTTGATTTCGTAGGAAAGATCAATCCTTCATCTTCTAATGGACATAAGTTCATTCTGATTGCTACTGAATATTTTACTAAGTGGATTGAAGAAGTACCTTTAACAATAGTGACATGAAAATAAATGTCATCATTCATTTTGAATTACATAATCTGTCGCTATGAAGTTCCTATGACCATTATCACTGATAATGGAAGACCATTGAAAAATCAAGATGTGAAAGAGCTATGTGAATAGTTTCATATCCAACATAGGTTCTCTACTCCATATTATCCACAAGGTAATGGTCAAGCTGAGGCATCAAACAAAACTATCTTGAAAATCTTGAAGAAAATAGTCAATGAAGCTGGAAAAGATTGGCACATTCAGCTAAACCCTGCTCTTTGGGCATATCAAACTAGCATCTACACTCCAATAGGGGCAACTCCATATTGTTTGGTTTATGAATAAGAAGCTATATTACCTATAGAAGTAGAGATACCTTCTCTATGAGTATCCTTGCAAGGTCTTATACCAGAACAAGAACAATGAGTCTCTTGACTCCAGGAACTAGAATTGATTCAGGAATGTTGCCAAAATGCAATAGAGCATTTGAAAGTATACCAACAAAGAATGGCAACAGAGTCAAGCCACATATTTTCTAGATTGGAGATATAGTTCTCAGGGAGAATCTAAGAAATCAGCAAGACCAGGAAAAGAAGGGAAAATTTGAACCGAATTGGCTAGGACCTTTTGTCATAGTAGCAACATATGGATCAGGAGCATACAAGTTATCTACCCCTAAAGGTTATTGGTTTGATGAACCTATCAATTCTATCCATCTCAAGAAATTTTATGATTGAGATATATAGTCCTGAAAAAATCAATAAAAAACATATATAGTCCTGAAAAAATCAATAAAAAGCATATAAAATCCAACAAAATGCAATAAATTTAAATGGTGAAAACCTGGTAAACAGGCGCTATCTAAGAAGTAAGCTACGCCATCTATGAGATCTCTTTGCGCACCTATCTACTCCATCATATCGCATCTATCGCTTTGATATATTTTAGCTTATCCATTCCATCTTTCACATCCATTGCTTTGAACCATTTAGCAAGAAATATGCAGCTTACCAACAATTATCAATCTTTGACATACTTGTCGTAGTCACTGTCTTGGACCTTATCAAAATCAATCAATCTACATTTGTATCCCTCCATGGTTTGGATCTTGATCAATTCATACATCCATAATAAATTTTTATTTCCACTGGGAGCAAAATCCAAATTCCTTTTCCTAAGGTGATCTTTTGAATCTTTGAAAATCCAAAACATTCGAAAAACTTAGGAAAACCAAAAACACCTAGGATTATGAAATAGATAACGAGCAAACAAAGCAACAAAAACTAAGACATTTCATCAACAAGCTGAATCATGAAACTCAAAAAACACCGAAGAATCAATCAGCAAGTAATAAAGGATTATCAAAGATCATTCATCAAGATGATTATATCAGTTAATGACCATAAGAACGTGCGAATGACATACAAGATTCAATGTTTATATCTTGATTTTATTGCTAATAATGTACTCTATGCAACTCAAGGATGTCCATGACTAGAGAAGCTTTGATGAGGCATGATTATTTTCTTTGATTTGTCTTTGTGGTTTATCTCTTACTATTGTATGAATTTGTATAAGGATATGATCGACAAAAGATAAAGGAGGACGTTCCAAGTCATGCATGAAAGGAGATAATCCTTGTCTGTTCTACAAGCAATACTCAGGTCAACTTGATCCATTATATCAAGTTTCTTGTATTAACTTGCTATATCAAAATCCATGTAAGGAATACTCAGGTCATCTTGAATCATAATGTCAAGTTGCTTGTATTTTCTTACAACATTTTAAAGCTCAATGATGAAATCAAAGCACTATTATAAGATAACATATGAAGAATGGCAATACAATTTTTAGTTAGATCATTTTAGATTAGTTCATTATTCATCTGCATTATAAGAAGTCATTTATCAGTTGCATTATAAGCATTTCATTTCATTAACAGATCAACGGTCATAAATAAAGATTGAGTATACATGGACAAACAAAAACAATTTGTATTTAATCATTATAGGTGCATTCATTTTAAAATCATTTAAAATCATTTTCCATTTCATTTAGTTGTATATAAATCATTTGCATTAGTTAGCATTCAATTAGGTTCATTTCATTCATCATGTAGTGTATCATAGTTATTATTTGCATTATGATTCCATTACTGATCATTTAGTTGCATCTTTGCACTTAGATTCATAAAACATTAAATATAAAAATTAAAAACATTTCACATAGATCATTTGCATCATCATTAAAAACAAATCAATCATTCATTTCCATTTCCATATACATCATTACATTTTTGCATCATTTGAATATCATTTAAGTTAGTAATCATTTTCATTTGCATCCAAGATCATCAAAAACCGAAAATCAACAAAAGCATTTATCATTGCATCATCATATAAAGCATCATCATAATGAAAAGAAAAGATCATATCATCATCCATCAAATCAATGCATCCATATAATCAAAGAATATAAGCATCATCATCATCATATAGAGTCCATGTCTGCATATAGATCATCATAAAACAATAAAAGTCCAAGTATACAATGATATCAGATAAATAATACAAATGCCTCATCAAATACAAATCAAGTCACAGTTGTCCTGTACCACTACCACCTGACTATTAGGAATCCCACAGATACTGAGAGGGGGGGGTGAATCAGTATCTAACTGGTGGATAGAATTTCTTGACTTAAAACATGCAGAACATATTATAATAGTGTACCGGTATGCAAGAAATAATGCAAGAAACATAATTAAGAACATCCACATGAAAAGCACACCATAACACAAGGTTTTAATGAGGAAACCTAGTGTGGGAAAAACCTTGATGGGATTTGTGACCCACAATATTCACTCATTGGCCAATAAGAGAATATTACTTACAATAGGGGCCTGCACATGTAGGAAGGCCAACTGCCTAGAGCTCACTGCTCAATGGAAAGTCTCATTGACTTACAATGAGGATTATACAAATCCAATATCTTGTACTGCTTTACAATAGCATCTATAATGCCTGATCTAGTATCGGTTGCTACTCTATTTCTTACATAAACCCTTTAGCCTATATTTTGCATAATAGGTTTGCCTAATATTTTTCTTATCGCTTACACCTCTCTCTCTCTAAATGTCTAAAATGATCTCTTTTATATATAAGAGTCATTTTACAATTTCCCAAGTCGGCTTACAAAGTTTTTACAATAATAAACAAAATATAATATAAAAAAATCCTGTCGGCCCCTGTGCTGGTATACTTCCTTTCTTTGTGTCAGTGTCGGTGTCCTGAGTGCCAGTGTAGAGTGTGATCTGCTAATGCCGGTATAATGCCTTGCCGGTGCCATAGGATTGTAAGGTTGCCAGCAATGACAAAACCTTCAATCACATACAATGTCTCATTGGAGTGTGCATACGCCAACACTAGCTCTGTCTGTCTTTGTGGCTGTGTGTGAGAAGATCCTCCAACTGCTTGTCTCCCATGCTCACCACTCCACCTCTAAGGTCCCATGACGCCACCACTACTAGTATCCATCAACACGGTAGTATAATAACTACCTGCTCTCTGGCTCTCTACAACTACCTCCTCATATTGTTGTCACTAGTGGGAAGTCTCCTTCCCAGCCCGAACTAATGCTCTAATAGTGTCAGCTAAGAGAGTAGCTGATCCAACCTACTGAATGTGATCAAGAAGGCCCTAAGTATCATGTTGTCTCCTAACAGCTCTATCCCACTCAATCATAAGAGTCTACACCTGTTCTATAAGCTGATCAATTTGTTCTCTCAAACTATCTATGGTATCCTACCCTAGCACATCATGCTCTAGTGCATCCTGCTCTAGCATATCATGTACTAGTGCATCCTTCTCTTGTAAATCCTGTTGTGGTTCATGAACCCCAATCCCCTCACCACCACCCTGTCCAACTGTTGGAATCTCGGTTTGAGTAACTCTCTAAACTTGTCACCTAATCAAGGGAACATGATCCTCAGGATCCTCATCATCTCCACCATGCACTGCAATAACGCTAGAGTCTGGTTGAATATGTCCAAAATCAATGTCTCTCCCATAACCCCCATCCAGTCCAGTCACCCTGCCTCCTGTCAATGGCAACCCTCTCGATGATCTCATACCTTCCCTAACATGCTCCCTCCCAATTCATCCAGCATCTCTCCAACCCATAGGACATGCTCTCTCAATCCTTCCAGCTAATCCAAATGGTCCACAGACTCTCAGTCGACCTCCCCTCCAGGTCTCCTACCACCACCACCACCACCTCCATCCCCACCCTCATAATCACCTCCCTCAACTTCATGAGCATCTCTGAGCTCTCATCTCTGTCTCCATCTCCTAACAACTGGATCATCTGAATCATCATCCTCATCTTCTGAGTTGGGAGGAGGATCTGCTAGATCAGTAATGTGAGGAAATGGATGGGCTAATTGTACTACGCATAATCTGCAGTAACCCTAGGATCAAGAATGTGCAATCTCATATCATAAGCCACTCTCAGAGTAGCAACAAACTCTACACAAGAAATCTCAAATGACAAAGAAGTTCCCCAATCTCGCCTATCTCTATACCACTAAGCATATATCACCACACCAGTAGGTATAGGCTGGTGATACCAAACTGTCTCAAAATGCAACCAATCAACTGTTGCTCAACAATATAAGGAGTCTGACCAATGAGATATCTACTCTGTATAATAAATGTTAATGTTTGTGCATCATCCATCCATGGCTCACAATCAACATATGGTCTCCAAGTAATGTTATCCAATGAATCAAGCACCCAACGCCAATACTCCATCTTACCTAGCTTATGCTAAGTAATAATACCTACATAAAAATACACATATGGCTACCTATCTCCCAGAACTCTATGATGGATAGGTCGCATAATAGCAATGTGCTCCTAGCACCAGATCTGCAATAAAGTGCATCTTGTAGACAAACTTGCACTCTCATCATACACCACATGATGAAGATCATGATATAAATGTGCAAGCATGCAAACACCCCAAGCATATCAAGTACGATGCTGCATCATACTCAGGAGAACCTCCCCCCATCCAACAGAAAAACCTCATGATCTCCTATTAGGATATATAAATCCTCCAATCAGACCAGCAAGAATAATGGGAAGAGCCTCATAATACATCACCATATCAACCCATCGAATCTCTCCTCTACTAATGCTCTCATCAACAAACATGACTCTACAAGCCTTTGTACCAACCTGATCCTGAAAATTATACTACACTAACTCGCCAGTCACTAGGATATGTAGAATCCTATAGACATCCTCAAGAGTCACACTAATCTCACCCGTAGGTAGGTGGAAAGTGTTATGCTTGTTGTGTCATCTCTCGACTAACACCATCAATAATCCTCTATTATGTGTAATCTCAGGCATATACAACAAATGGCGTAAACCACAAGCATCTATATGTCTAATCTCAGCCTGTGTCAACTCTGGAACTAAATGACGCACTACCGATAATTTCTCCCGACACTGGAGAACATCAAGTTTCTCCTATTTTTCAAGAGAAATCAAGCAATCATCATCTATCTATCTATCAAATCAAACTGAAGCAATCATCATCTATCTACCTATCAAATCAAATTGAAGCAACTTAAGCTATCAAAACATTTTAAAACCTATCAATTATAGTTTTCTATCAATCACTGAGTTCACTCAAAACTCTACTAAGCTCTTATATTAGAAACTAAATCGGTTTCTTAGAGCTACTCTATCACTCAAGCTAATCCAAGCAATCTATCAATGAAGCTAATCAAAGCATCCTATCAATCAATCCAGAAAACAAAACTATCAATCAATCTATCAAGCACACATCGCTCAATCAAGTCCCTATTTCATCATCAATGCATATTAAACACATTAAATCTAATCATCAAAGTGATTTTTAAACCTTTGCACTTATCAAAAATATCAAATTTGAGCAAAAGTGCTATCTTATTGAGCATTTGCGCTAAACTACAACAAATGCGCTAAATCTAAAGGCATTTGTGCTAAACTTGAGCATTTACGCTATTCTTTTGAACAAATGCGCTAAATCTAAAGACATTTGCGCAAATCCATGCAAAAGCTCTACCTTATTGAGAAAAAGCGCTAACAAATGAATCATTTGCGCTATCCTATGTAAAAGCACTAATATTCTTAACATATGCGCTAACAAAAAGAGCATATGTGCTAAAACAAATTGCAAAAGTGCTAACCTAATGCTGAAAAAAATTGCAAAAAGATTTAAAAATTAAAAAAAACGCATGAAAAAACATGAAAACTTGCATGAAAACTTGAAAACAAAGCTCGGGATAAGATACATACCAGATACCCATACTTGATAGGTCGTTGATATCGTCGAACGTGCTCAAAACGATGGTTCTCCACGAGAATCACCATTTCGCCACCTCAACAAGAATATTTTCTCCACAAGCTGACAAGGATAACAATGAAATTAAAATTAGCCTTGGTTAATTTTATATTTACTATTTGAAGATTAATTAATTTCAATGGGGCAATTTAATTTGTTTTTTCCAAATGGATTTAATTGACTTAATTTTTATCAATTATCATGAGATCAATCATTCAAACAACAATTTTTGACAATTACACGATCAATCTCCTAAGGGGGCACACAGTTAGGATTTTTTATCTTCGTCAGGCACACTATCGAGACTTGATTTAATCTTTGAAACAACGTTGTCTTGACATTATTTCAAAGAGGGTCAAAATGTATGCACATAAAAATTGGCTATGAGCAATTAAATAAATATTTATTTAATAATTATTCTTCTATTAAATAGTTAATTTGAAAAGATTAATTATTTAATTCATTTTCGTGTCTTTCTATTAATTAATATTTTATTAATTCATTCATTTATCATATTCTTCTAATTAATTAAATATCTAATATTGAATTATTCTTTTAATCAAGTTAATTAAATATCTAATATTTAATTATCCTCTTCAAATAATTAAATATCCAATATTTAATAGTTATTCTCCTATCCTATAGTCTCAAATAGTAAATGATTTCTTAAATTATTTAATCTTTGTTTTCCAGCTCACCTTCCATCTCCACTTCATCTTCCCTTTGCCAACTCATCCAACATGTGGCTAAGAAAATTAATATTTCTTAAATATTAATTTATCATCTATCCCCAACCTCCAAACTTAATGAATATTGTGTACGTACACATATTTCATAACCATTTCCTATATTCTCTCCAACATCCCTACATCTTAGGAAGGACTTGAGTGCACTTTGTTAGGTCCCAGAGACAACTGAGAGGGGGGGGTGAATTAGTTGTAAATTCAAACCAAAAACAACTTAACCAACTTAACGCTTAATACCGGTAAACCAATTAAGTATGTCGATAGACAGTTTTAATAGTTAATTGCTATACCGGTAAAGATTAATGCATGAAACATAAACACAAAGTCATCCACAACACATGACACCAATATTTGTACGTGGAAACCCTGTAAGGGGAAAAACCACAATGGGAAACCTTACCCACAATCAGATGATACTACTATAGATAGTAAGTGTACATAAATGGGGTCTGGACATGTAGAAAGGCCAATAGCCTAGAGCTCACTGCTCAATCACAAAATGGGAGTCACACTGACTATAGTTGGATGGTTAAATCCAATAAGAATATACTGCACAAAATAACATCTTCATATGCTTGATTTAGTATCGGTGTAATGCTGATATGCTTTCACAAAAACCTAGCTTCACCTTCAAATGATGTCTACATGTATTGCATTGCTTAATCTCGCATATACCTTCACACAATGCTTTTTCGCATTCCATACTTGATCTTACAAATAAGATCTTACCTTTATACCATAACCTAAGACCAATTTTAGTAGGTTGTGAGGCCCTACCCCGATTCAGTTTGACACTTTCAGTTATTTGCATATTGAGACTATTATGGATGCTTTATTTTATGCTTTATGGACTTAGAACTTATATGATTTCCATGATTTGGATCACACTGACATTTGTTGATGTTTTATTTCATGCATGATGATTATGAAACTTTAGATATGTTACTAGAATAGAATTACATTACGATGGTGAATGTCATTATTGGAAATTTGCAGGATTTTATTTTGATGATAGAAAAATGATGCATAATTATGAATGGTTCATTTTTGGGAAATTATGTTAATTGTTTATGTGAAATTGAATTTGAAAACAAATGAGATGTTGTATTATTGTTGCCTAATGTATGAGTGTTTGATGTGCAATGGAATCCATGTATTTGATTATGTATAATTGTGATTAATCGGAGTTACTAATGTGTTAATTGAGATGCGCAGGAAAATTATCCATGTGACCATGGAATTTAATGGAGAACCAAGCCTAGACCAATGTGCGTTTGTTAAGCCGGGAGTTGTCTATTTGGAGAGACAACACCCCTCCCCTTGTAATGTATTTTATTTGTGATGTGTATAATGCTTGAGTGTAAAATTTAATTTATATGTAATTGTGTAATCCTTCAAGGGACCAATTTTCCACGTGTGATTTTTATATTGTATTTTTGTTGTGTCACTTGACACATGTGCTGATTAAGTGTCATTGATGTTGACTTGTCTCTTGGAGGGAGTTTTGTTTCTACCAAAGCCATTCAAAAACATGAGTGTGGTCCCAAATTTGTCTTGGGTAGGGAGTCATGGGAGTGGTCAACTCAAGCTTGACCCGTAGGTAAACTTCAGTGGGGTTTCCAAAGGGTTTAATGGACTCCTAGGGTAAGTTTTTAGGCTTTTCCAAAGGTCCTAAGGGTATACCTATGGGTTAGGGGTGTTTTGCAACATGTGGCTTCTCCCATGTGACTATGAAGTCACTTCAAAAAGTGGTGTTTACAAGATGCACGAAAATTGAACTTAGAAAGTTCTTCCTAGGATAGAGAACCTTCCCTTTAGGAGTCAAACTCTCTTCCCCATCTTCTTCCACCTTTTCCCTTTCCAATTGGAGTAATGTGCAAGAGTTTGGGAAGGGCAACCAATGGGAACTCACACCTCACCCAAGGGGTTGGGAAGTGTGTGAGAGGCCTTCTTAGGCAAGAATTTGCAAACTTAGTGAGTAATCACCCACTCTCCTTTCTTGGAGATTTTGCTTGTTTGAAAAAGTTAGTAGGAGTTTTGGCATTTTTAGTGGAGTTTTGGAGAAAGTTAGTGTGGAATTGGGCAGCTCATCCCCAACTAAAATTAGCAAACCTATTGGTAGAATAAGGTTAGTTACTTCTTACCTCCTCTTGCTATGTTGTAAATGTTAGTTTGTGTTGTCTTGTGAAAGAAAAGAGTTGTATGTAAGAAGGTGTATTATGAAGTTTTTTTATTGTTGAAGTTAAAAATGTGTAGTTTCTCTTCTTTGTAATTTGTTTGTGTTCTTATTGTTTTGGGAGTGTCCAAGATCTCCTATCCTTGGGAGGGTAGGAAGATCTTGGGGTGGAAGGAGTTTGACAGCCATGGGTGAGAGGCTCTCCTCATGGAGAGTGTTCTCAAGGGTGTCCTTGGTGACCCTTGATGCATAGCCTTATGTATGCATTTGGGGGTCATAAGGGGAGTAAATATGGCCATGAGCCTTTTGGGGGGCATAAGGAATGAAGAAGTATTTTTGGTTGCATTTGTGTTGCCATGAGGTGGCTCATGTTGTATTGTTTTGGCATGCTTTCTCCCCATAGGTACTTGGTCCACTTCCACCCATGGAAGAGTCACCATGAAAGTGGTGAATGTGTAGCTTGGGAAGGGATATTTGAATGCTAATGTGTTTCTATGTTGGTTGTGGGGTTTGCATGTTTGTAACCCGTCTAGTGCTTGGTTCTCCAAGCTCGGGGGTGGCTTCTAGTAAGCCTAGGCTAGGAGGTGAGCTTCCCATGGTCAAAATGTGTTTTATTGCAGGTTGCATGAGGAAGGGGAAAAGAAGAAATAAAAGGGTTATGTTGCTGTTTTTGTGTTGCAGAAAAGTGTTTTCTTTTAAACAAAAAAATAGGGAAGAAATGGAAGGATTCAATGTTGTAGTGTCTAAAAGGAGAATGTGAGAAAATGTAATATTTACTTTCAAGAAAGAGAAAGAGATGTATTATTGTTAAGTTACTATGTAGAGAAAAAAAAAAAAGAGAGAAGCATTGTAGGGATCTCATCCCATTTGTATGCATGTCTATTTTGTATCTAAATCTATTTTGTATTTACATTTGTCAATGAATAAACATGCTGTTCCTACTTGGTAGTTTTGCAAAAGGAAAATAAAATGTTAGTTTGCATCTTGCTTTTTAATGTTTGCATAAAGAAAAGAGAGGAAAGTATGCACTTTGAGAATCTGAAAAATTATTACTAGTTGTAAACCCATATTTCTTTTAGTGGAGCATGCTGTTGTAAATTTTGTTTTAAAAAAAAAGGGGTCTTTTATTTTGCTGATTATTGCAGAAAATAAAACTGGATAAAATAGTTCCTCTCTTTCAAAAAATACATTTAGCTTTTAATATTTATAGCCTTTTAAATGTGGTTTGAACATTCTGTTTCATAGAAAAAAGAAATATTATAGTCACTGCTCTGTTAATGCTGCATAATAGCAAGAAGACCTGATACTCTTGCTTAACCAGTCTTTTTCAAAAAAAAAAACATTTATATAAATTTAAGTATATATATATGTATATATATATATATAAATATATATATATATACATATATATATAAATATATATATATATATACATATATATATAAATGGCTTTTACATGGTAAATACATTCTGTTATCCCTCAAAAAAAATCAGTCATAATGCCTCATATATATATATAAAACACTTATTTATTCCTTTCAAAAAAAAACTCTGCCAATTCCCTGCACATAAACCTGATACAGAAGATAGATTTAAAGATATACACATAAAAACATGCATATACATATATATATGTATATAGATACAGGTATACACATCGTATTTGGCAGACCTTATTAAACCCTGTACCAAAAAAAAAAAAACCAGAACGTATACATTTATATATATATATATATATATCGTTATTTATAATTATTATTAAGCGGAGTATATTCTAAAACCCCTGCTAGCACCGAGGATTAAAAAATATTTATATATATAAAATAAAACGCATTTAACATAGCGAACAGCGGAGGGTGCTCGCGCCCCACGCGGGCCGCAGCCTTGGGCGGCGGCGCCCATAGGCTGCGGAACCCGCAGCCCCTGGGCGGCGACGTCCAGGGCCTGCGGGTGCCGCAGCCTAGGCGGCACTGCCCGTAGCCAACGGCAGCCCCCGCCTCCCCTTGCCCTTCCGCAGTCCGCGCAGTGGTGTGTGTTCGCCGCCACTCCAAAACCCTTACTGCCCTCTTTGCCTCGTCTGCTGCTTTTCCCCTGCACGCAGGACATGCAGAGATTTGGGAATAAAGAAAGATAAAAAAAAATAATATGCTTGTTGCTATTCATGTCGCTCTAACCCTATTTCGGGTTAGGGCAACACCTTGTAAGTTTTAAAGAGTAAGATTATGTGTGCGTGGGGGGGGAAATGGGAGTAATATAATAAATAAAACAAAAAAAGGGAAGAAGGGATTTAAACCCCTACAATCCCCTTGGAATAACAACTTAGTAAATGAGAATAGTTAGTTGTTTATATATATATATATATATATAAAAACATTTATGTAAAATATATATATATATATATATAAAAGTGGGATCGTTTGGACATTTAATTTGAGTTAAATAGATGCATGTAAAGGTAAGTTTTGAATACTTATGATAAATATTGGGCATAAGCAGAGGAGACTTTATAGAAGGATTATAACATTAGGTGGACTAGATTAAAATAATAAAAATTAGGGGGTGTCGACACTAAGTTTTCTAGTAGGACCAAGAGGGCCAATTATTGTGTATGATTATAACGTGATTTTAGATTTATGGGGGCTTCATTTAAATAAGGTGTTCAAATAACAAGGTTAATTAAATTAGGAATCCTAGTGGATTAAGATAGAAAATTAAGATAAATTTTAGAAAGTATACGGTCGAGATTAATTCGCCATTTTAGGATATTAATTAATCATTAAGGAAGCTTAGTGAATTTTCCGTTTAGGGTGAAATATTAGTTCATTGATAACTTAGTTATTTCCGCTACCTAAGCTGAATTTAATTACCCGATTGACACAAATATAGTTAAGACCTAATCCAGAATGCATTATTTATTTAAGTTAATCACATTCAGTTGAATATTTTAATTAAGAAAGTCGCTAATTAGTAAGTATTTCAGAAAAAAAAAAAATTTCCGTTCGTGCCCTAAAGTTGGGCATGACATTTTGGTATCAGAGCCAAGTTGCCAACACTAGGGAACCTTACTCCATTACGTTTCACTATAGTTATTTAATTAATTTAAATTGTAATTAATTTTATTTTTAAACTAGCTAAAATATTTTCTCATAAAATAGTTATTTATTTCGTTTTATTTTATTTTCTTAAAAAGGATGCCTCCAACTACGCGACAAGCTCGCAAACGTGGTAGAGGCCCTAGGCGTGCATGCATGGCACGCGAAGAGGTCATTAGGGAGGAATCGGTTCAGGAAGTGAACCCAGCAGCTCCTCCCGAGCAATCAGTTGACCCAAACCGAGACATCTTGGTAGCTCTCCAGAACCTGATTGGCTTAGTTCAGGATAGGCTTCCAGCAGCAGATCACAATGTTGAGAACCAGGACTCAGGAAGTCATAGGATAGTGGAACGGGAACGGAGTAGGAGTAGGAGTCCACCTCCTAACCCCGTAGAGAGTCAGGCGGTGCATGAACCCGAACCCATTCACCTACCAGCACCACCTCTAGCCGTAGCACCAGTGTATATTGAGAGGGCACGTAGAGATCCAGGGGATCTAATCAGAGAGGTTATGCGTCTTCAGCCACCATCATTTGGGGGATCTACTGACGGGGTAGAGGCAGAGGCATGGCTTTTAAGCCTAGATAGGTGCTTTGCATTGCGCTCTTATGAGAGCAATCTAAAAGCACGTGCAGCGGTTCACCTATTGCGAGGAACAGCCTCCACATGGTGGAGACAGGAAGAATATAAGTGTGGCTTAGAGATAGAGACCCTCACTTGGGAGATTTTCACAGAGAGATTCAGGGAGAGGTATCTATCAGAGCATTTCAGACAGCGTAGGGTGGATGAGTTTCATGACCTCCAGCAGAAGGGTATGTCAGTGACACAGTACAAGAACAAGTTCTTTGAACTCTTACCTTATGTAGATTACTTGAAAGATGAAAAGCTTCTTGTCAACCGATTTATCAGAGGATTGAATTTCGGCATAGCAGGACCAGTGAGAATGGCTGCTCCAGGGAGCCTCCGGGTTGCCGTGGAGAAGGCTTTGATAGCCGAGGAGATTCAGGCCAGACCACATGACTCGAAGGATCGGTTTCAGAATCGTAACCCTTCACCTCAGACTTATGGGTTTCAGAAACCCCATTGGAAGGGTAACAACAGGCACTCATCGGGGTTCTCCAAACCCCCTCCTCCGCAGCAGTCACAGCAAAACCAGAGGCAAAAGCCTCTGCAGAATCAGCAGGGCACAAAGCCCAAGCAGTGGCAGTCACAGGGTCAGAGGCGAGATCAGAAATCTCAGGCTCCTTACACACCTCCGGCTAGGACTCAGCAGTCCTCTAGAGGTGGGTACAGTGGTTCTAGTAGGACAGGGGGACAGTCTTTCTCCAGACCACAGGGAGTACAGTTTCAGGGACGAGGCCCTTGCTTCACATGTGGAGCCATGGGACACATAGCGAGAGAGTGTCCTCAGGGTCAGATGGCAGGGAATCAGAGGATGGCAGCATCAGAGCCGATAGTTGGGGACATGGGCAAGTCCCACAGAGTCTTCGCAGCGGTTGACAACCGCTAGGCAGAGCATCAGGCCACGGTTATTGAGGTAGCAGGTATGATCAAAGGTAGCAGTGTATCTATATTATTTGATTCAGGAGCTACCGATTCTTTTATATCTCCATTGGTTGTGGAGCATTGCGGGCTAGTGGCAACTAGGCAAGAGGTCAGCTGGGAAGTGGAATTAGCATCAGGGGCTAGAGTGTCAGTGGAAACAGAGGTTAAGGGATGTCAGCTTTAGATTGGTAATATCACCACCTTAGTAGACCTTAGAGTTACTCCGCTTGGATCATATGGCATTGTACTTGGCATGGATTGGCTTTATGCCCACAGAGCCAAGATGGATTGTCGCCTGAAAAGGATCGAGTGTGAGGATGATCATGGCTCTCCTATAGTGATCACTGGAATTCAGAGACCCATGTCTCTTCGTATGATCTCCACCATGCAGCTTAAGCGGAGCATGCGAAAGGGATGTCAGTTATTTGCCATCACCATTAGTGATAGAGAAGAAGAAGAGGAGAAGGAACCATCTATTGACGATCATCCTATCCTTAAAGAATTTGCAGATGTTTTTCCTTCAGAGTTACCTGGTATGCCGCCCCATAGAGAGATTGATTTTCATATAGACCTTGTTCCAGGAGCCGAACCAATTTCTAGAGCACCATATAGAATGACCACAAATGAGCTTAATGAGCTCAAGATTCAGCTTGAGGAACTCCTAGAGAAGGGCCACATTCGCCCTAGTGTATCCCCTTGGGGTGCACCAGTCATCTTCGTGAAGAAGAAAGATGGATCCCTCCGATTATGCATGGACTACCGTCAGTTGAACAAAGTAACCATCAAGAACCGATATCCATTGCCCAGGATCGATGATTTTTTTGACCAACTTCAAGGTGCCAAAGTATTTTCCAAGATAGATCTAAAGTCAGGATACCATCAGTTGAGAATAGTGGAAAGTGACATCCACAAGACCGCATTTCGCACTAGATATGGCCACTATGAGTTCACCGTGGTTCCATTCGGTCTTACGAATGCCCCAGCAGTCTTTATGAGTCTCATGAATGGAGTATTCCGTACATTCCTCGACCGCTTTGTGATTGTGTTTCTTGACGACATTTTGATATATTCACGGAATGAGGAGGAACATGAGGAGCACTTGAGACAGGTTTTGCAGTGTTTGAGGGAAAATCAGTTGTATGGCAGTTTGTCGAAGTGTGCTTTCTTTAAGACTGAGATCAAGTACCTTGGTCATGTTATATCCGGTGATGGGATCTCAGTAGACCCATCAAAGATCAGAGCCATTATGGATTGGCCAGCACCTACCAGTGTGACAGAGGTCAGGAGCTTCATGGGCTTAGCAGGATATTACCGACGTTTTGTCGAGGGATTCTCTAGAATTGCTCATCCTATCACTTCTCTTCAGCGCAAAGGGAAGAAGTTTGAGTGGACGGAGAAGTGCGAGAAGGCCTTTCAGGAACTTAAAAGGGCACTTACTACCACACCTATCCTTGTAGTACCAGATCCTTCAGTAGATTTCATGGTTTGCACAGATGCTTCCCTAGATGGTTTAGGAGCAGTACTTATGCAAAATGGCAGAGCTATAGCTTTTGACTCTAGGAAACTCAAGACTCACGAGCTTAATTACCCTACTCATGACCTTGAGCTTGCAGCCATAGTGCATGCACTTGTGAGATGGAGACATTTCCTTTTGGGTCATCATTTTGAGTTGCACTCAGACCATCAGAGCCTTCAGTACATATTTACTCAGCCGAATCTTAATGCACGACAGAGGAGATGGATGGAATTCTTGTGTGAGTATGATTTTGATGTTCACTACATCAAAGGGAAAGAAAATGTGGTTGCAGATGCTTTGAGTAGGAGACGTCACGAGGTTTTCACCATGTCTATGAGCACGGATTTGAGAGATCGGATCTTGCAGCGATTCCCAGAGGACAGATGGTATTTAGAGGTTTGCGAGGCTATTCGATCTCAGGAAACTATAGAGGGGAAATATGTGGATTTTTCCTTAGAGCCCGATGGTTTATTACGCCATAGAGGGCGCATCTATGTACCTTCTTCTGGGGGATTGCGGGAGTTCATTATCACAGAGGCTCATAGAGCTCCTTATGCAGCACATCCCGGGGTCAAGAAGTTGCATGCAGACTTGAGAGAACTATATCATTGGCCAGGAATGCGACAGCTTATCGCAGAGTTGGTAGCCCGATGCCTTGAGTGTCAGAGAGTCAAGGCAGAGCACAGCCATCCAGGTGGGTTGCTCCAATCTCATGCTATACCAGAGTGGAAGTGGGACACTATATCTATGGATTTCATCATTGGTCTCCCTATGTCATCTCGCCGCCATGATGCCATCTTGGTGACGGTTGACAAGTTGACCAAAGTGGCTCACTTTTCACCAGTTCGTACCACCTTCACAGCACCAGCAGTAGCATAGGTGTTTTTGCGAGGCATTGTCAGACTTCATGGTGTTCCACGTAAGATCATTTTCGACAGGGATTCCCTCTTCACTTCTTCTTTTTGGAGGGCATTACAGGCAGCTATGGGTACCAAGCTCAATTTCAGTACAGCCTATCATCCGGAAACGGATGGCCAGACAGAGAGAGTTAATCAGGTGTTAGAGGATATGCTTCGCATGTACGTCGTGGATCACCAGACCCGATGGGAGGAGTATCTTCCCTTAGTGGAGTTTGCCTATAACAATGGGCATCACTCGTCCTTGGGGATGCCACCCTATCAGGCATTATATGGCAGGCCTTGTAGGACACCATTGAGTTGGGACCGCATAGAGGACAGAGTTGCTATTGGTCTAGAGATAGTTCGGGACATGGAGCAGCAGGTGGATTTGATTAGGCAGCGTCTTAGAGAGGCACAGGATAGACAGAAGAAATATGCAGATGCAAAGAGGGTTGATCGTAGCTATTCAGTTGGAGACCGAGTCTTCTTGAGAGTGCGACCGCATAAGAGTCCAATCCGTTATGGAAAGGGTTCTAAGCTCGCACCCCGATTTGTAGGACCATTTGAGATCCTTGAGAGGATAGGGCTAGTTGCCTACCGTCTAGCATTGCCACCTAGCCTATCACGCATCCACGATGTGTTTCATGTTTCAGTTTTGAGGAAGTATATCTATGATGAGTCTCATATTCTAGATTGGGATGCCTTGCAGGTGGAGTCGGACGGGCAGCTAGCTTTGGAGCCCATTCGCATTTTGGCACGCCGGACGCTAAGCCTTCGAGGGCGAGAGCTGGACCAGGTTAGGGTCCAGTGGGATTGCTATGATGAGGTCACAGCCTCATGGGAGGATGCAGCACTTATGAGATCACAGTACCCCCACCTTTTTGATGAACTCCAGGAGGAAGTTCATGCCTAGAGGGGGAGGGTGTGAGGCCCTACCCCGATTCAGTTTGACACTTTCAGTTATTTGCATATTGAGACTATTATGGATGCTTTATTTTATGCTTTATGGACTTAGAACTTATATGATTTCCATGATTTGGATCACACTGACATTTGTTGATGTTTTATTTCATGCATGATGATTATGAAACTTTAGATATGTTACTAGAATAGAATTACATTACGATGGTGAATGTCATTATTGGAAATTTGCAGGATTTTATTTTGATGATAGAAAAATGATGCATAATTATGAATGGTTCATTTTTGGGAAATTATGTTAATTGTTTATGTGAAATTGAATTTGAAAACAAATGAGATGTTGTATTATTGTTGCCTAATGTATGAGTGTTTGATGTGCAATGGAATCCATGTATTTGATTATGTATAATTGTGATTAATCGGAGTTACTAATGTGTTAATTGAGATGCGCAGGAAAATTATCCATGTGACCATGGAATTTAATGGAGAACCAAGCCTAGACCAATGTGCGTTTGTTAAGCCGGGAGTTGTCTATTTGGAGAGACAACACCCCTCCCCTTGTAATGTATTTTATTTGTGATGTGTATAATGCTTGAGTGTAAAATTTAATTTATACGTAATTGTGTAATCCTTCAAGGGACCAATTTTCCATGTGTGATTTTTATATTGTATTTTTGTTGTGTCACTTGACACATGTGCTGATTAAGTGTCATTGATGTTGACTTGTCTCTTGGAGGGAGTTTTGTTTCTACCAAATCCATTCAAAAACATGAGTGTGGTCCCAAATTTGTCTTGGGTAGGGAGTCATGGGAGTGGTCAACTCAAGCTTGACCCGTAGGTAAACTTCAGTGGGGTTTCCAAAGGGTTTAATGGACTCCTAGGGTAAGTTTTTAGGCTTTTCCAAAGGTCCTAAGGGTATACCTATGGGTTAGGGGTGTTTTGCAACATGTGGCTTCTCCCATGTGACTATGAAGTCACTTCAAAAAGTGGTGTTTTCAAGATGCACGAAAATTGAACTTAGAAAGTTCTTCCTAGGATAGAGAACCTTCCCTTTAGGAGTCAAACTCTCTTCCCCATCTTCTTCCACCTTTTCCCTTTCCAATTGGAGTAATGTGCAAGAGTTTGGGAAGGGCAACCAATGGGAACTCACACCTCACCCAAGGGGTTGGGAAGTGTGTGAGAGGCCTTCTTAGGCAAGAATTTGCAAACTTAGTGAGTAATCACCCACTCTCCTTTCTTGGAGATTTTGCTTGTTTGAAAAAGTTAGTAGGAGTTTTGGCATTTTTAGTGGAGTTTTGGAGAAAGTTAGTGTGGAATTGGGCAGCTCATCCCCAACTAAAATTAGCAAACCTATTGGCAGAATAAGGTTAGTTACTTCTTACCTCCTCTTGTTATGTTGTAAATGTTAGTTTGTGTTGTCTTGTGAAAGAAAAGAGTTGTATGTAAGAAGGTGTATTATGAAGTTTTTTTATTGTTGAAGTTAAAAATGTGTAGTTTCTCTTCTTTGTAATTTGTTTGTGTTCTTATTGTTTTGGGAGTGTCCAAGATCTCCTATCCTTGGGAGGGTAGGAAGATCTTGGGGTGGAAGGAGTTTGACAGCCATGGGTGAGAGGCTCTCCTCATGGAGAGTGTTCTCAAGGGTGTCCTTGGTGACCCTTGATGCATAGCCTTGTGTATGCATTTGGGGGTCATAAGGGGAGTAAATATGGCCATGAGCCTTTTGGGGGGCATAAGGAATGAAGAAGTATTTTTGGTTGCATTTGTGTTGCCATGAGGTGGCTCATGTTGTATTGTTTTGGCATGCTTTCTCCCCATAGGTACTTGGTCCACTTCCACCCATGGAAGAGTCACCATGAAAGTGGTGAATGTGTAGCTTGGGAAGGGATATTTGAATGCTAATGTGTTTCTATGTTGGTTGTGGGGTTTGCATGTTTGTAACCCGTCTAGTGCTTGGTTCTCCAAGCTCGGGGGTGGCTTCTAGTAAGCCTAGGCTAGGAGGTGAGCTTCCCATGGTCAAAATGTGTTTTATTGCAAGCTGCATGAGGAAGGGGAAAAGAAGAAATAAAGGGGTTATGTTGCTGTTTTTGTGTTGCAGAAAAGTGTTTTCTTTTAAACAAAAAAATAGGGAAGAAATGGAAGGATTCAATGTTGTAGTGTCTAAAAGGAGAATGTGAGAAAATGTAATATTTACTTTCAAGAAAGAGAAAGAGATGTATTATTGTTAAGTTACTATGTAGAGAAAAAAAAAAAAGAGAGAAGCATTGTAGGGATCTCATCCCATTTGTATGCATGTCTATTTTGTATCTAAATCTATTTTGTATTTACATTTGTCAATGAATAAACATGCTGTTCCTACTTGGTAGTTTTGCAAAAGGAAAATAAAATGTTAGTTTGCATCTTGCTTTTTAATGTTTGCATAACGAAAAGAGAGGAAAGTATGCACTTTGAGAATCTGAAAAATTATTACTAGTTGTAAACCCATATTTCTTTTAGTGGAGCATGCTGTTGTAAATTTTGTTTTAAAAAAAAGGGGGTCTTTTATTTTGCTGATTATTGCAGAAAATAAAACTGGATAAAATAGTTTCTCTCTTTCAAAAAATACATTTAGCTTTTAATATTTATAGCCTTTTAAATGTGGTTTGAACATTCTGTTTCATAGAAAAAAGAAATATTATAGTCACTGCTCTGTTAATGCTGCATAATAGCAAGAAGACCTGATACTCTTGCTTAACCAGTCTTTTTCAAAAAAAAAAACATTTATATAAATTTAAGTATATATATATGTATATATATATATATAAATATATATATATATATACATATATATATAAATGGCTTTTACATGGTAAATACATTCTGTTATACCTCAAAAAAAATCAGTCATAATGCCTTATATATATATATATATATATATATATATATATATATATATATATATATAAATATATATATATATATATATATAACACTTATTTATTCCTTTCAAAAAAAAACTCTGCCAGTTCCCTGCACATAAACCTGATACAGAAGATAGATTTAATGATATACACATAAAAACATGCATATACATATATATATATATATAGATGCAGGTATATACATCGTATTTGGCAGACCTTATTAAACCCTGTACCAAAAAAAAAAAAACCAGAACGTATACATTTATATATATATATATATATATATATAAATATATATATATATCGTTATTTATAATTATTATTAAGCGGAGTATATTCTAAAACCCCTACTAGCATCGAGGATTAAAAAAATATATATATATAAAATAAAACGCATTTAACATAGCGAACAGCGGAGGGTGCTCGCGCCCCGCGCGGGCCGCAACCTTGGGCGGCGGCGCCCACAGGCTGCGGAACCCGCAGCCCCTGGGCGGCGACGTCGAGGGCCTGCGGGTGCCGCAGCCTGGGCGGCGCTGCCCGTAGCCAACGGCAGCCCCCGCCTCCCCTTGCCCTTCCGCAGTCCGCGCAGTGGTGTGTGTTCGCCGCCACTCCAAAACCCTCGCTGCCCTCTTTGCCTCGTCCGCCGCTTTTCCCCTGCACGCAACACACATAGAGATTTGGGAATAAAGAAAGATAAAAAAAAATAATATGCTTGTTGCTATTCACGTCGCCCTAACCCTATTTTGGGTTAGGGCAACGCCTTGTAAGTTTTAAAGAGTAAGATTATGTGTGCGTGGGGGGGGGAATGGGAGTAATATAATAAATAAAACAAAAAAAGGGAAAAAGGGATTTAAACCCCTACAATCCCCTTGGAATAACAACTTAGTAAATGAGAATAGTTAGTTGTTTATATATATATATATATATATATATATATATATATAAAAGTGGGATCGTTTGGACATTTAATTTGAGTTAAATAGATGCATGTAAAGGTAAGTTTTGAATACTTATGATAAATATTGGGCATAAGCAGAGGAGACTTTATAGAAGGATTATAACATTAGGTGGACTAGATTAAAATAATAAAAATTAGGGGGTGTCGACACTAAGTTTTCTAGTAGGACCAAGAGGGCCAATTATTGTGTATGATTATAACGTGATTTTAGATTTATGGGGGCTTCATTTAAATAAGGTGCTCAAATAACAAGGTTAATTAAATTAGGAATCCTAGTGGATTAAGATAGAAAATTAAGATAAATTTTAGAAAGTATACGGTCGAGATTAATTCGCCATTTTAGGATATTAATTAATCATTAAGGAAGCTTAGTGAATTTTTCGTTTAGGGTGAAATATTAGTTCATTGATAACTTAGTTATTTCCGCTACCTAAGCTGAATTTAATTACCCGATTGACACAAATATAGTTAAGACCTAATCCAGAATGCATTATTTATTTAAGTTAATCGCATTCAGTTGAATATTTTAATTAAGAAAGTCGCTAATTAGTAAGTATTTCAGAAGAAAAAAAAAAATTTCCGTTCATGCCCTAAAGTTGGGCATGACATAGGTCGGCTCTACAAGATATTACAATAAAAATATTTTACAAATAATATAATATCCAATGCAATAATCAATTGAACATGTCGACTTAATGCATTTACAACAATAATTAATCATTTCCATAGTGTGCCATGTTGATCTGGAAAAGATAAACCTGTCGGTGTAACCCTAGGTAACCCTGAACCTATTTGCCGGTAAAAAGAAAATATGCAAATACGAATATACTAATGATTAATTCGTTAAGATAAGATGTCCACACAATGTCTTCTATATTACCAAGTGTCTTCCATATCATTTCAAGTGCCAGTGATCATTATATCATGCCGGTGAACCATATACCAGTAACTATGCAATAGTAGTGTCCGTGAATGCTGTTGGATCTCCAAAGTGCTAGTGTTTTAGTAGGTGTTGACATCAATGACAAAATCATACCAAAATACATACAATCTCCCCCTTTGACATTGATGGCAACACAAGATGGAAAAACCGTCAAAGTGCCAAAACAAAAATGCCAAAAACCAACAATCTCCAAAAAGATCATAACCAGAATACAGAGAGTAATAGTCTCTCCCAAACAACAATCTCTCCCCCTGGGAGCAACATGTGTTTTCCAAAGTTTCCATACCAATCTCTCTAAAATATAATGTGTTTTTCCATATATATCTCTCCCCTTTTGACATCAAATGCCAAAGTAATAATAAAACCAAGTTCATATATAAAATACCAATCAATTTAATATACCAACTACTCCCCCTGAGAAGTAGCTTCCTCATCAAAGACTGGGGTAAAAGATTTGTCTTTTAATTCTGTCGGTTAATAACAATCATCAACTATCTAAGTCTCTACCGGTGGTGGTATGACTCCAAGCTAATCTCTAAGATATTCAAAAGTCTCCTTAGGCAAAGGTTTCGTAAAGATATCTGCAAGTTGTTCTTTAGTATTCACATAAACCAGTTTTATCTCCTTTTCTTCAACTTTTTCCCTTAGAAAATTTAGTTTGATAGAAACATGTTTTGTTTTAGAATGTAATACTAGATTCTTAGATATATCAATTGTTGCAGTGTTATCACAATATATGGTAATAGGTTCCTTGCATTTTACCTTTATGTCTTTCAACATTTGCTTAAGCCATAGTACCTGTGTACAGTAAGTTGCTGCTGCAACATATTTTGATTCTGTTGTTGATAAAGATGTACAACTCTATTTCTTACTCAACCAAGAAACTAATCAGTTTCCAAGAAAGAATGCTTTGCCGGTAGTGATTTTTCTATCATCCACATCTCCTGCCCAATTTGCATCTGTGTATGCACATAATTCAAAGTTTTCATCTCTAGGATACCATAATCCAAGATTTATAGTGCCTTGTAAGTACTGGAAAATCCTTTTTACTATTGATTCATGATTATCTCTAAGATTACTTTGAAATCTAGAAACAATACATACTACATTCATAATATCAGGTCTATTTTGTGTCAAATACAGTAAACTTCCTATCATAGATTTGTATCTAGTTGGATTAATAGGTGTAGATTCATCCCTTTGAGATAATTTGTCATTTGTAGTCATAGGTGTGCTTACCAGTTTAGAGTTCTCCATCCCAAATTTCTTTAGTAACTCTTTCAAGTATTTGGATTGACTCAAGAATATACCTTTATTAGACTGTGAAATCTGCAATTGTAAAAAGAATTTTATTTCTCCAATCATAGACATTTCAAATTCTTGCTGCATTTTAGTAGAAAATTCCTTACATAAACCATCTTCTCCTCCAAAGATTATATCATAAACAAATACTTCTATAATCAAGATGTCATCATTAGTTATTTTGTAATATAAATTGTTGTCTGCATTTCCTTTAGTAAAACCAATCTTTAAAAGATACTTATCCAATCTTGCATACCAAGGTCTTGGAGCTTGTTTTAATCCATACAGAGCTTTCCTTAACTTGCAAACCATATCATTGTCATCTGTCAAACAAAATCCATCAGATTGTTCAATGTATACTTCCTCTTCAAGATCTCCATTCAAAAATGCACATTTAATATCCATTTGATAAACTTTGTAGTTCTTGTGTGCTGCAAAAGCCAAGAATAATCTGATTGTCTCAATTCTAGCTACCAATACAAAGGTTTCATTGTAATCAACTCCTTCTTTCTGAGAATATCCCTTACACACTAGTCTTGCTTTATTTCTGACAACCTTACCATCTTCATTAAGTTTGTTTCTAAGTACCCATTTGGTTCCAATTACATTTTTATCTTTAGGTCGGGGAACTAATGTCCAAGTGTTATTTTTCTCAATTTGTTCTAATTCTTCTTCCATAGCTTTAATCCAAAATTTATCTTCACATGCCTCATTAACAGATGATGGTTCAATTTGAGAAATAAGACATACCTCTTCATTTGTCAATCTTCCTCTTTTCATAACTCCTTTAATTTTATTTCCAATTATTTGATCTTCAGAATGATTCAATCTTACATACCAGGGTGTCTTTGTTTGTTGTTGTTCTTCAATTATTGTGGAATCGTCAGATGTTACTGGGGTAACTAGATCTTCATTCTGTATCGGTGGATTTGGTGTAGGTTCATTTGTCACAATTTCTGTTTCCGGTTCAAAGTCTATATACCTTGAAGTTCCTCTAAATTGTTCATCAATTTTTACATTTGTACTCTCAAAAATTTTCTGCAATCTCTTGTTAAAACATCTATATGCCTTTCTCTTAGATGAATAACCAAGAAATATTCCTTCATCACTTCTAGGATCAAATTTGCCAATATACTCATCTCTTCTAATATAACATTTACTTCCAAAAATTCTGAAATATTTAAGAGTAGGAGTATCACCAAACCATAGTTCATGAGGGGTCTTACTAGTTTCACCTTTGATGTGAACTTTGTTGAATGTATAGACCACTGTATTGACTACTTCTCTCCAATACACATGTGGTAAATTTGCCTCTGATAACATACTTCTTGCTGCATCCAAGATAGTTTTGTTTTTCCTTTCAACAACTCCATTCTGTTGTGGTGTCCGAGGTGTTGATAGTTGTCTTCTGATTCCATTCACTTCACAGAATGTATTAAAGTCCTAAGATGTGAATTCTCCTCCTTGATCTAATCTTAAGCATTTGATTTTCTTACCGGTTTCAATTTCAACCATTGCTTTGAATAGTTTAAACTTTCCAAGTGCTTCTGATTTTTCTCTGAGAAAAGTAACCCAACACATTCTAGAATAGTCATCAATGATTAGCATGAAATATCTATCACCTTGTAAGCTTTTAGTTTTAACTGGACCACATAAATCAGTGTGAATCAAATCAAGAGCATTATTGGATTTTTCAGGAATACTTTTGAAACTAGCTCTGACTTGTTTTCCAAATTGACATTCCTTACATATTGTATTCTGAGGTTTGACAATTTTAGGTAGATCTCTAACTGCCTTAGTAGTACTGATCTTTACCATGCAATTAAAGTTTACATGACAGAGTCTCTTATGCCATAACCAACTTTCATATATATGTACAATCAAGCATGTCTTTTCACTATTATTCAAATGAAAGATATTACCTCTAGTCTGATTATCGGTTGCAATTTCCAAACTAGTTCTATTCTTGATTTTGGATTTTCCATTTTTAAATTGTAACTAAAATCCTTTCTCAACTAATTGACAAACACTTAAAAGATATTGCTTTAATCCTTCAACATAGTAGACATTGTCAGTATTATGCTTACGATCAAGAGATATTGTACCCTTACCTTTGATTGAATAGGCTTTGTCATCTCCAAATCTTACTAAACCTCCATTGTATTCTTGAAAGTTCAAGAACTTACCTTTGTCTCTTGTCATATGATGTGAGCATCCTGAGTCAATGATCCATTCATCCTTTACTTCAACTTTAGCTACTAGGGCTTGTTCTACCGGTTGAATAGTAGGTGCCAGTTGATCTTCTATTATAGCAACAAAAACCCATCCATTGTCTGTTGGATCCTCATCAGAATCATCAGTCACACCTTCATCAGCAATGTAACAAGATTTGTCTTTGTTCTTCTTCAATTTGTATCTCTGATATTTAGGATTAGGCTTGTATGTTCTTTTAGCTTCTTCTCTTAGTCTAGCATGTCTATCAGGGCATCTCGAAGCCATATGACCAATCTTATTGCAGTTAAAAAAATTAAAGGGTGCTTTACCTTCATATTTACTTCCAATTGGACCTTTAGGCATTTTCCTTGCAAATGGTGCTTCAAGTTCTTCAATTTCTTCATTTTCTTTCTTTCGTTCTTCAAGTTCTCTTGCATAAAAGGCTTTCCAGTCATATTTGTCAAATGATGGAGTAGATGGTGTTGATGCTTTAAAGGCTAAATCTATCTTAATAGTAGCAACAAGACCAAATTCTTCAATTTTAAAAGCTGAAAGTTTCCCAATCAATGTATCCCTAGTTACTGATGTATTAGGCATTGTTCTTAACTCATTTATAGCAGTAACCTTCATTTTATATGACGGTGGCAATCCTCTTAAAACTTTTGAAACAATTTCATCCTCAGTTAAGGTTCCTCCACAATATTTAATACCCAAAACAATTTCATTTACTCTTTCCATAAAAGCAGAAATCCTTTCATCTTCTTCCATTTTCAGATGTTCATACCTGACCTGGAAGCTTTCAAGTTTTGTAATTTTGACTATGGAATCTCCTTCATTCAGTGTTTCTAAATGATTCCAAATAGCTTTAGCAATAGACCTATCTGATAATCCCATGATTTGCTGATCTGATAATGTGCTCAAAAGTGTTTCTCTTGCTTTGCAATCACTTTCCTCATCTTTAGCCAAGGTAGTTGGACTGGGCCGACCAGGTATAGCAACAGTGTAACCTTTCTTTGTAACTTCCCAGGCATCTTTACCAAGGCAATTTAGATGTGTCTCCATTCTGATCTTCAATATACCATAGTTGGTTCCATCAAGTTTAGGACTGTCCTTCTTGAAATAATTAGTAGACATTGGATCTCCTCAAGCTGTTAAACTTCTACAAAAGAGGACTAAGCTCTGATACCAATTGTTAGGTCCTGGAGACAACTGAGAGGAGGGGGTGAATCAATTGTCAAATAAATTCAAACCAAAAACAACTTAACCAAATTAATGCTTACTACCGGTAAACCAGTTAAGTATGTCAGTAGATAGTTTTAATAGTTAATTGCTATACTGGTAAAGATTAATGCATGAAACATAAACACAAAGTCATCCACAACACATGACACCAATATTTGTACGAGGAAACCCTATAAGGGGAAAAACCATGGTGGGAAATCTTACCCACAATTAGATGATACTACTACAGATAGTAAGTGTACATAAATGGGGTCTACACACGCAGAAAGCCCAACAACCTAGAGCTCACTACTCAATCACAAAATGGGAGTCACACTGACTATAGTTGGATGGTTAAATCCAATAAGATTGTACTGCACAAAATAGCATCTTCATATGCTGGATTCAGTACTAGTGTAATATTGATATGCTTTCACAAAAACCTAGCTTCACCTTCAAATGATGTCTATGTGTATTGCACTACTTAATCTCGCATATACCTTCACACAATTCTTTTTCGCATTCCACACTTGATCTTACAAATAAGATCTTACATTTATACCATAACCTAAGACCAATTTTAGTAGGTCATCTCTACAAGATATTACAATAAAAAAAATTTACAAATAATATAATATCCAATGCAATAACTAATTGAACATGTCGACTTAATGCATTTACAACAATAATTAATCATTTCCATAACGTACCATGCTGATCTTGAAAAGATAAACCTGCCGGTGTAACCCTAGGTAACCCTGGACCTATTTGCCGGTAAAAGCAAATATGCAAATATGAATATACCAATGATTAATTCATTAAGATAAGATGTCCACACAATGTTTTTGATATTACCAAGTGTCTTCCATATCATTTCAAGGGTCGGTGATCATTATATCCTGCCAGTGAACCATATACCAATAACTGTGCAATAGTTACTTTCTTGCCGGTGAATGTTGCTGGATCTCCAAAGTGTTAGTGTTTTAGTAGGTGTTGACATCAAGGACAAAACCATACCAAAATACCAACACAATTGTCCTATCATGCCTAAATCATCTCTAACCATCCCTAGATTCCATCAGTCAGCAACCCAGTCAAGGTGAGATGAGCGACACTTGTCTTCTCCTTCCCTCTTTCTCTCAACCTTCACCTTTGCTCACAGTCATCCAAATCTATAGATCTGATCATGACCATTGATCTAAGCCACATCATCTAATCCTCTCAAGGTCTATAAAATCAAGAGCTTCAGTTGAGAGAGAGAGTTAGTCTTCAAATCAATCATATGCATCCGTGAGTTTTTGAAGCAAATAGCAAATAGCAAATAGCAAATAACAATTATCATATAATATCATTTAGCATAATAATTTTAGAAAAATCATGTAGTATTGCATATCATAGTATCAGTTAACTACAAGTTATCAGTTCATTATTCATATGCCATCTTGGAAGCCATCAGTGCATTGTCTGAGAGCACACCATTTGCAACCAGGAATAGTGGAGTTAGGAAACAATGAGACATAAGTCATGAAGGTAATATTAATATTATATTTCATATGTATTTCATGCAATTTCATTGGTTGAGTTTGGATTGCCTATAGAATTTCCATTAGTATTTAGTGAAACTAACTTATTGCAGGTATCATTCTGAGGATGAAATTCAAGTCGACACAAATTGAAACCCTAGGTTTTGTGGAAATTCTTAGTATCCTTGATTTTAGGAAGGATGTTATAAGGATTGTGCTAAGTAGAGTACAAGGAGAGGTCTTTTGGTTGGATTCAATTCATAAGATAACCAAAGAAGTAGTTAGGGCAGTGACAAGCTTACCTTCCACTGATAGCAGGCCTGACAAGACTAAAAAGGTTCCAAATGACATTGTAATAACCCTAATTGGTGCAACCTTTGATAAGAGATCCCTAAGAGTAAATGATGTTAAGGATATCAACATAAGGTTCATAAGCATGATTCTTTGATACAAGGTTACACATGCCAAAAGATTAAACTCTGTTTCCAACTTATGTATCAAAAGTGCCTATGACATGGTAAACAATAATGCAGAAATTGATATTTGTGAATGGTTGAAAGATGAACTAATAGACAATCTGGGGAAGATAAAAGGTGATAAGAAAGGTACATTCAGATTTGGAAACCTTCTTGTATGTTTAATGTTATATATTACCAAGCAAGTTCCCAGTATGGGAAGAAAGGATTTTGGTATTTTGGTACATACCGATAGGAAAACAATGTTGGTATTTTGGTATGGTTTTGTCATTGATGTTAACACCTACTAAAACACTAGCACTTTGGAGATCAAGTAGCATTCACCGGCAAGCAAGTAACTATTGCATAGTTACTGGTAAATGGTACACCGGTAGGATATAATGATCACCGACACCTAGAATGGCATGGAAGACACATGGTTATGTCGAAGACATCGTTTGGACATCTCGTCCTTGAGTTTTGTTCATTGGTATATTCATAGTTGCATATTTGTTGTTACCGACAAATAGGTCTAGGGTTACACCAGCGGCTTTATCTTTTCCAGATCAACATGGCACACTATGCAGATGATTAATTATTGTTGTAAATGCATTAAGCCGACATGTTCAATCGGTTATTGCATTGGATATTAAATTATTTTTAAAATGTTTTTATTCTAATATCTTGTAGAGCCTACCTACTAAAATTGGTCTTAGGTTATGGTATAAATGTAAGATCTTATTTGTAAGATCAAATTTGGAATGCGAAAAAGGATTGTGTGAAGGTATATGCGAGATTAAGCAAAGCTATACATGCAAACATCATTTGAAGGTGAAGCTAGGTTTTTGTGAAAGCGTATCAGCATTACACCGATACTGAATCTAGCATATGAAGATGCTATTTTGTGCAGTACATTCTTATTGGACTTAACCATCCAATTGTAGTCAGTGTGACTCTCATTTTGTGATTGAGCAGTGAGCTCTAGGGGGTTGGCCTTTTTGCATGTGCAGACCCCATTTATGTACACTTACTATCTGTAGTAGTATCATCTAATTGTGGGTAAGGTTTCCCACCGTGGTTTCTCCCCTTACAGGGTTTCCATGTACAAACATTGGTGTTATGTGTTGTGGATGACTTTGTCTTTTATTTTCATGCATTAATCTTTACCGGTATTGCATTTATCTGTTAATCTATCCACTGGTATAACAAACTGTCTCACTGGTACTAAGCACACCTATGATAACAAATGACAAATTATCACAAAGGGATGAATCTACACTTGTTAATCCAACTAGATACAAATCTATGATAGGAGGTTTACTATATTTGACACAAACTAGACCTGATATTATGAATGTAGTATGTATTGTTTCAAGATTTCAAAGTAATCCTAGAGAAAATCATGAATCAACAGTAAAAAGGATTTTTCGGTACTTACAAGGCACTATAAATCTTGTATTATGATATCCTAGAGATGAAAACTTTGAATTATATGCATACACAGATGCAAATTAGGAAGGAGATGTGGATGATAGAAAAAGCACTACCGGGGGAGCATTATTTCTTGGAAATGGACTAGTTTCTTGGTTGAGTAAGAAACAAAGTTGTACATCTTTATCAACAGCAAAATCAAAATATGTTGCAGTAGCAACTAACTGTACATAGGTAATATGGTTTAAGCAAATGTTGAAAGACATAAAGGTAAAATGCAAGGAACCTATTACTATCTATTGTGATAACACTGCAGCAATTGATATATCTAAGAATCCGGTATTACATTCTAAAACAAAACATGTTTCTATCAAACTGAATTTTCTAAGGGAAAATGTTGAAGCGAAAGAAATAAAACTGGTTTATGTGAATACTAAAGAGTAGATTGCAGATATTTTCACTAAACCTTTGCCTAAAGAGACTTTTGAATATCTTAGAGATCAGCTTGGAGTCATACCACCACCAGTAGAGACTTAGATAGTTGATGAATAACATCAACTGGCAAAATCAACAGAGAAATCTTTTATTTTGGTCTTTGATGAGAAGCTACTTCTCAGGGGGAGTAGTTGGTATATTGAATTGATTGGTATTTTGTATATGAACTTGGTTTTATTGTAACTTTGGCATTTGATGTCAAAGGGGGAGAGATATCTATGAAAAAACACATTATCTTTTGGAGAGATTGGTATTGAAAAACTTTGAGAAACACAAGGAAAACACATGTTGCTCCCAGGGGGACAGATTGTTGTTTAGGAGAGATTATTACTCTCTGATTTTTGGTTATGATCCTTTTGGAGATTTTTGGTTTTTGGTATTTGGCATTTCTATTTTGGCACCTTGATGGTTTTTCCATCTTGTGTTTCCATCAATGCCAAAAGAGGAGATTGTTGGTATTTTGGTATGGTATTGTCATTGATGTCAACACCTACTAAAACACTAGCACTTTGGAGATCTAGCAGCATTCACCGGAAAGCAACTATTGCATAGTTACTAGTATATGGTACACTGGCAGGATATAATGATCACTGGCACTTGGAATGGCATGGAAGACACATGGTTATGTCGAAGACATCGTTTGGACATCTTGTCCTGGAGTTTTGTTCATTGGTATATTCATAGTTGCATATTTGTTGTTACTGACAAATAGGTCTAGGGTTACAACGGTCGGTTTATCTTTTCCAGATCAACATGGCATGCTATGAAGATGATTAATTATTGTTGTAAATGCATTAAGCTGACATGTTCAATCAGTTATTGCATCAGATATTATATTGTTTGTAAAATGTTTTTATTGTAATATCTTGTAGAGCTGACCTACTAAAATTGGTCTTAGGTTATGGTATAAATGTAAGATCAAATGTGGAATGTGAAAAAGGATTGTGTGAAGGTATATGCAAGATTAAGCAGAGCTATACATGCAGACATCATTTGAAGGTGAAGCTAGGTTTTTGTGAAAGCATATCAACATTACACCGGTACTAAATCCAACATATGAAGATGATATTTTATGCAGTACATTCTTACTGGATTTAACCATCCAATTGTAGTTAGTGTGACTCCTAATTTGTGATTAAGAATTGAGCTCTAGGGGGTTGGCCTTGTTAGGGGTCCCACAGATACTGAGAGGGGGGGGCAAATCAGTATCTAATTCACCCCTTATTAATCAGCCTGCTAGAATACTGCTATAGTTGATAGTAGGGCCATCAATTATAGTAGTCGTGATATGACCCACTATAGACAGACAGGGGCTCGTTGTATCACCCCAACTACTATCTATAGTTGATCTGTCTACATACGCCATAAATGTTGTAGCTATGGATCCTGACTTACCCTCTTCCCCACGGACCAGGCATCTCCTTGCTACTCCAGAAGACTTGCAGTTGTAGCCTGGAGGAAAGTGAGTTGGATCAGGAATCAGTGGGATTCGGGGACTACATAGGCGGCTTAGTGGAGTTCAAGAAATTGTATAGAGAAACATGCAAAACAAACATTTTGACAGAAGATATAGATAAAGAGATCAGCATAGCTCAGAAGGAAATCAATGATATGGATGATAATTTAATAGGTTCATTAGATTCAATATCGGTATTAGAACAAGAAATTGCAAGATTTGAAGAGAAAATAGAAAAATTCAAAAAGATAAAGAGAGATTAAAAAATAAAGAAAAAGAACTTAAGTGCAGACTATGTCCTAAATTGGATATCCTCATCTCTTTGAGAAAAGAGATTTCTGAGGCTCTTGTTCTAGGAATTAAGACATAGGAAGAGAAAATGCACTTTCTCACCAGTATAATATAGAGGACTGAAGTAGCACCAAATGATAGTGAGAGATTCTACAATAGTCTGAATGTTGCTTTTGTAAACCCACCAAGGGTCATAATAGGAACTACACTCAATTGACATTGAATGACATCCTTTGTCATTGATTCCAAAGGTGGAGTAGTAGAGGATGAGAAAAAGGAATAAGGATGAGAAAAATGTATGACAGAAGAGATCATCTACTCAGGGGGAGCACACAGTTTTGGTAAGATAGTTTTGGACAATATTTTTGGATACACATTTTGGCTTTTTCTCATGAGTGTTGCAATCAATGCCAAAGGGGGAGATTGTTGGAAAATGCACACTCCAATGAGAAATTGTAGGTGATTGAAGGTATTGTCATTGATGACAACCTTACAATCCTATGGCACCGATAGACACCAGCACAGGCACAAACATCAACACCGATAGCGGCAAAGATGTTTACCGGCACCATGGCTGACAAGATTTTGTTTATTTTATTTTGTATTTAATTGTAAAATAATTTTTTAAGTTGACAAGGTGAATTGTATTAGGACTTATATATAAGTATGAGATCTTATCTACCATATGTAATAGGAATATGCGAGATGGATAATATGTGCGAATATTAAGGCAGATTGTGGAATAAGGTTTATGATTATAGCAAGAGCTTAAACCGGTACTGAACCTGGCATAGCAAATGCTGAACCGAAGCAGTACATAACATTTGATTTACATAATCCACTTTTGTAAGTCAATGAGACTTCCCTTTTTGTACTTAAGTAGTGAGATTTAGGCAATTGGTCTTCCTGCATGTGCAGGCCCCTATTGTATCAGTAATGTTCACTTATTGGCCAATGAGAAAATATTATGGGTCACAAATCCCACCAAGGTTTTTCCCACACTGGGTTTCCTTGTTAAAAATATTGTGTTATGGTGTGCTTTCTATGTTGTGGTTATTGTTCTTATTTACTGCATTAATTATGGTTTACTAGTACACTGTTTTGAGATACAATTCATTCAATAAGATAAGAAAATCCATTAACCGGCTAGATACTGTTTCACCCCCCCCCCCCTCTCAGTATCTTTGGGAATCCTAACAAACTCAACATCAATTAGATTATTGGTAAAGTATTCAATTTGAAACAATTTTCATTTAGCTTATTTACTTGTGTGACAGATGCACCATAATCTTGTGTTTGCGCACTCAATTCTTGTAGTCGTACACTTGAATAATTGTTGCATACATGGAATAATGTGAATATAATGAAGAACCTTGCGAGGAACTTTTTTTGTTATTTGATCCGTTCGATATCTACTGATATGACATTCAGGGCATTCAGTTCAAAATTCATGTTGTTTGTGATATATAATATGATCATTGGGACAAGAATCTATTGCTTGATACTCCATTCCAATATCTTTCATAATTGAAGATAATTCTCGGTATGAGTGAGGTAGAATATTTGATGGTGGTAACAAAAACTCACCTATCAATCTACAACAAAAAAATATAATTTGTTAATATAAATAATATTAATGGTACATGATTCACCATTTATTAACTATAATGACATATATGACATACCTTAACATATGTGAGATTGTTATGTTGGATAAACCATTAATAACCTTCAAGTTCACCAACAACAATACAATGGAGAGGAGTTGTCTAGGAGCCTTCATAAAGGGCCTCATATGCCTTCTGAAGTAGAGGTAAATCATCAACAACATCAAGGTCATCCTCATCATCATGATCAGCTGTGCCAATACTAAGTGTCATGGATCAATGTATTTATACCATCATCTTCAATTGTGTTTTGTGGCTCATGATCGTCATCTTCCATGGGATCATTATCTTCAGCTTCGATACTCACACCTCCATGTTCCTCCACTTTGAAAACCATATTCTTCAGGTTGTGTTTATCCATATCATGTGCTTTGGGGTGCTCGACCTATATAAAAATGATAAACATAAATAAACCATGACCATGATCTCATCATTAAGTTATTTCTTATGTATATAAATTGTTAAAACGATATAATGAAAAACTTACCAATGGATGATAATCATGTCCACCTTTAATGTGACCATGCAACCTACAATGTTTCTTAGATGTTCTGATTAGAAGTCTTCTAGTATTTAACCCCTTACAAATTTTGTAGGGACAATAACATTTTCCATCACCTTTTCTTTTCAAGTTAGACCACAATCTAGCAATTGTCTCCTTATTTTGTTGTTCGTTGATATTGTCTAACATGGCTTTCTTCACAGGCAAAAAAATCGGGCTATAAAACTAGTTATATAGAAGTTGAAATGTTAGTTATGAAATCACATTTTAGTATAATATACCAAATTAAATTACTTGAACATAGAAATAATGTAAACTGAACCAACCATTAAACTCTTCTTTTTCATCTCAAAACATATCTAATGGCTTTGTGGTGATTTAGAGCTTTATGAGAATCCTAGGAACAATAGATTCTTTATAGATCAAGATCTTCTCTAGGTCAACATGTACACCATCTTCATCAATAATTTACTTGAATTACTAGATCCTCTCCATGATAAAAGAGCATTTCTCTATATTGGCATACAACTTAAGTTGATGCAAGTTGGAAAGAACTTGTCACATGTTATTCCCATATCTTTTTGAACATAAGAATGTCATCTAAGTAGACAACCACAAACAAATTATGAAGAATATAGGTACATTATTCATCATCCAAATGAGTGTTATTGGTGTAGTGATTATGCCAAAGGGCATCAATAACCACTCAAACAAGCCCTTCTTGGACTGAAAGAAAGTTTTCCAAATGTTAATTAGCTCAACAAGGAATTGATGGTTCCTTGATTTCAAATAAATCTTGTTGAAAAATTCATCTCCTCAGAGCTAGTTCAAGAGGTCAGAAATTTGAGGGATCAAAAAACTTTTTCTTAATAGTGGTCTTGATTAGGACCCAATGGTCGATTTGAATCACCATGTCCCATCTTCTTCTTGGAAAGTACAAAATGGGCTTCCACAATGCAAAAGTAGTTGGTCAATATGACCCTTTTGAATCAACTTCTCAAGTTGTTGTTAAGAATTGATATAGTCTTAAGACATCTCATGAGTCCATTACATGTCCACACTTGGGTTTACAAACACAACTCTGTCAAAACAAAAATAATATCACTAGTAAAACTATGACTGTGACAGTTAATACCCTTAGGACAGTCATAGAAATTTAATCCATTTCCTTTGGTTTTGATCCACAAACCCTTCTAAAGGTTGCATAGGGTCCCCTCACCCCTCTCTCTATCATCAACCACTTCAAAATACCAATCGCTTGGTCTTCCCACCAAGTTATCCACTCTTACTGCCTTTTACTGTCTAATACATAGAGATATCAGACTGTCATCATGCCCAAACACGTACCAAATCCAATTTGGATCCATGCACACAACATAATATGATACATAGCATGAACATAGGTCTTCTCGCACATTTGGGTGAATTTATAGGCATGGGAGACCAAGCTATACATTATTTAGTCCTCTCACTAAAACCCTAGGCAGGGTTTTGACAATTTTTGGAAAAACTATGATATCTTATTTAAAACACAATGAAATTAAATACCACAAAAAGAAAAAATGAATTTAACTCACTTCTCTACCACATCCAGTTGACTTCCTATCAAATTATGATGATTTTCATAATGAAAAATGAAGAGAATCAGATCGAAATGTCTAAAAATGCGCAGAAAACCATAATTTCATTAAGAAAAACTCTTGGATGGAATGCCAAAGTCCTATTTATGCCCATCCAAGTGGGTTAAAACCTAAAACCACCATAAGCTATCTTTCCAACCATATTTTTAAGAAGTTGCTACAAGAAATGCAAAAGTTGTCATGGCAAAATGATAACTTTTTGCCCAATGGACCTCAAACTTTCACAATAAGGTCCCAAAACATCAAAATGGCCTCAAATGGCCTTATTTAAAAAAAAACCACAAAATAAATAAGAAAATCAAATTTTGACCTTATTGGCCAAACCTAGGACCCTAGGGTGCTCCTGCACCATAGACGAAGTTGAGTATGATATGGAAGCAAGAAGTTTTAGGCATATGAAATAATTACTCAAAACTTACAAGAATTGAAAGAGAACACTAATAATCACAAACAATATGGTGATTTTCAAAATAAAGATTAAAAATATTAGGTTGGGGAATTGGTATTTACATATATATAAATGTAATAACTCTAAAGGGAACCTCTCACATATTAAAATAACCTCTATGATGGTATGATGAAAGAATAAGTATCCAGTAAAATACTAAGAAGTGGGGGGGGGGGGGGGCGCGGTAAATTAGTATACTGAAAAACTTGTGAGATTTTGCCAAGATCAAGGGCACAATGAAAAGTATAAAAATAGAGACAAAAGAATGACAAGAACAAACTGTATTCTCATCAATATGAAAATGATCAATTGGATTCTCCAATACAATGAATATAGGCCTTCTTATATAGGCAAGGCCATATGGATGTACGAGCACACAATCATGACATGTGGCTCAATGAGAAACAAGGGTAGGTAAGAAATACTAGGGGTAGGTAGGAGAAATAATATAATATTCCACAAGAGGTGGATGACCCACCGAATGTGGAGTGTAACAACAAAATAAAACCACAAAAGGTGGAATTTCTCCTACAAGCTCTATCCCTATGTGCACACTTCCCTAAGTGTCTCAAATCCAAACTACAAAGAAATGTATTATCCTAAGTTAACTTAAGTAAAGTGTAATAATATCCATAATGAATATTTATTTACACCAACACCCCCCCTTAAGTGCAACTTAGGGGAATGAAGACTTAAGTCAACAATGCAAGATGGGTCCTAGCTACTAGGCCATGATAGGGTCCCATATACAATATGCAAATGCAAGAAAAACTATGCAATGAAATCTCTCACAAACAGAGAAAAGGAGAAAACCCAGTGGGAAAAAACTCCCCCCCAAAAGAGAGATGAATGTACAAATGACTCTCAAAGAAGATGGACAAAACCTTAAAGAGGAAAAAGTCCCCCCCATAAGAGAGGAAGGAGAAGTCAGCTGCCCCCCCTAATGACACATCCTACACCCCCAAGAGAGCTCGCAACTGCTGGAACTTACTCTCGGTGAAAGGTTTGGTGAATATGTCAGCAACCTGCTCTGCTATAGGACAATATTGCAAATCAACGACCTTCTCCTGAATGAGCTCTCGAATATAGTGCATATGAATCTCGATGTGTTTGGTCTGCTGATGTTGGACCGGGTTCTTCGAGATAGAAATAGCACTCTAATTGTCGCAATGTTGAACTATCGGTCATGGAGTGGTGAACCCAAACTCTGTGAGAATTTGCTGAAGCCAAATGGTCTCAGTCGCTGCATTAATAGCGCCTCGATACTTAGCCTAAGTCAAAAAAAGAGCAATAGCATGCTGCACCTTTCTCTGCTAACAAATGGGGCCTAAACCAAGGTGAAAACTATAATCGGAAGTAGACTTATGATCATCAAGATCGCCAGCCCAATCAGAGTCTGTGTAACCAACCAGGCGAAGTCCTGTGCCTACTGCATAGTGAATCCCATAGTGATGTGTACCCTGGATGTAATGAAGGATGCATTTGGCGGCTTTCCAATGAAGCTCATGTGGTTTCTACATGAAGCGGGATACCATGCCAACTACAAATGAAATATTAGGGCATGTATGGGTCAAATCGATGAGACTACCCGCAAGCTGATGATACAAAGTGGCATCAACTAGTGGAGAAGAACACTGAGCCTCAAGCTTGATTCCTAAAAGAAAGGGAGTCAGTGCAGGCTTACAATCAGCCATATGAAAGCGTGCAAGTAGATCAAGAGCATACTTGGGCTGTGATAGTGTAATCCCGGAAGGTGACTATGAAATCTCTATCCCAAGAAAGTAGTGCAAAAGACCCAAGTCAGTGATAGAAAATCTATCATGCAAAGCAGATTTGACCCTGCTAATGATGGATGTGATACTCCCTATAATGATCAAATCATCAACATAGAGCACAAGTATCAAGTGAGATTCATCCTATAGAAAAATGTAGACATTTAGATCGGAATGACACCTGGGGAACCCTGCAAAGAGAAGAAAGGAATCCATCTTGGCATACCAAGCCCTGGGGGCCTACTTAAGGCCACAGAGAGATTTCCTTAGTCTACAAACCAAGGAAGTATCCTGGATGAAACCCTATGGCTGCTCCATATATATCTCCTCATCAAGGTCACCATGAAGAAAAGCACTCTTCACATCCATTTGATGTACAGCCCAACCATGAGCTGCAGCAATAGCAAGTGTCAAGCGAATGGAGTTCATCTTGGCTACGGGTGCAAAGGTTTTAGTATAGTCAACACCTACAACCTGAGAGAAACCTTTCGCAATAAGCCAAGCCTTATACTTATCCACACTACCATCCACAGCATATTTGGTCTGATAGATCCACTTACATCGAACTATCTTTCTCCCCTTAGGGAGATGGACTAAATCCCATATGTTGTTCCTCATCAAGGAACTATACTCTCCCTCCATAGCTTGGTCCCACTCAGGAACCCTTGATGCTTCCCTAAATGTCTGTGGATCAGAAGCGGTAGCAATGAATGCATGTGGAAGATCTTGATGTTGTGATCGAGTTCTCTGTGTATCTGAAGGATCCCCAACAAGAGAACCCACGGACTCAAGTGTCTGTCGAGCCCAACAAGGTCTAGGTGGAGGTGGAGAACAAGGCTCCTCAACTACAAGTGGACCCTACGGAGGTATAACCCTGCGAGTCAGAGTTGAAGGAGTCTCATCATCTAAATCACTAGCATCACTATCCACAATGGAGGAAGGTGGAGGAGGTAGAGAGGCTAAGCTAGGAGAGCTTTCCTCAAAGTGAACACTCCTCTCAATGAACACCTCATGTGTCTCAAGATCCATCAATCTATGTGCCTTAACACCCTCAGGATATCCAACAAATATGCAAGGCCGACTCTAAGGTTCCAATGCCTTGCATTTTTGTGGAGGCATGCAAGCCCATGCTGGACACCCAAAGACTCTAAAATGTCTCACAATCAGTTTCCTACTAGCCCAAGATTCAAAAGGAGTAATACCTTGTAAAGCTTTATGAGGAACCCGATTCTGGATGTGTGTGGCACAACTGAAAGCCTTGGCCCAAAAAGTGGGATCAAGAGAACATGCATGAATCATACAACTAGCCATTTTTTTGAGAGTTCTATTCTTGCTTTTTGCATCTCCATTCTGTTGTGGAGTGTATGCTATAGAATGTTGAAGATCAATCCCCTCAAATGTACAAAAATCCTCAAGTCTTTTGTTCACATATTCCCTTCCATTATCTATGCGAAGAATCTTCACCACTTTCCCAGATTGCTTCTCCACATGAGTCTTGAAGTCCTGAAATCTATCAAATACTTCACTCTTATGAATAAGAAAGTAGACCCAAGTGAAGCGGGAGTAGTCATCAATGAAGGTGAGAACATAGCAGGCCGTACTAAATGAAGGTGCTGGAAATGGACCTACTACATCGTTGTGAACAAGTTGAAGAACTTCCAAAGTTCTCCAAGCTTTCCCTTTATAAAACTTTTCCTTGGAATGCTTGCCCATGGAACAACCTGAACATACACCCTCTGAAAAACTGATTCGAGGTAGACTTATGACCATGTCTTTAGTGCTGAGCTGCTGAAGATAGCGGTAGTTGAGGTGACCAAACCGCTCATGCCATAGCTTACTTTCTGAATTTGAATGAGTAAGCAAGGCCCTAGAAGGTGAACTTGGCACAAAGTGGGAGAATGAATAAAGCCTTGAGTTGTCATTGACTTGTCTCACTGCTACCAAGGCATCATCATCAAGTTCCTTTACCACAACTGAATCTGGTGTAAACTCAACCTTTTTCCCACTCCCATAGTGAGTAATTTGGTAGATAGAGAGAAGGTTGGTAGAAAAGTTAGGAACATAGAGAATATTCTCAAATGTTCCATCATCCATGTCAACTAAACCTTTCCCTTCAACCTCTACTTGTGTATCATCACCTATGTAAATGTGAGGTACCTTAGATGGCTCTGATGAAGAAAACTGCTCCTTTGTAGAACCCATGTGATATGAGGCACCTGAGTCAAGTATTCACTAATGTGAAGAACTTGTTGTAGCCACAAATGCTTGCCCTTTCCCTTAGACTGTGAGGAAGAGGAAGGAGATGAATCCTTCTTTGTGTAGGCGGATGGCAAGTTGATGTTGTTCTTCTTAAGAAGATTAGTTAACTCATCAACTTGCTTTGTGTGGCATCGATTCTCATCATGACATACTTCTTGCAATATGCACAAGTTGTCTTATCCTTCTTAGGTGGTGTCCCCTTCTTGGAAGAGGATGAAAAATCACCTTGTGATGGAGAGGATGATTTTCCTTTTTCCTGTTGTGGCTGTGACTTAGATTACTTCTTCTTCTTGTTGGAATCTTTGCCTTGACTTCCTTGATTCCCTTGATTAGCCACCAAAGCCTTAGACTTTGAAGACTTGAGAAACCCCATGTTCAACAACTTAGATTGTTCCAATATCAACATTTCTGTGAAAGCATCAAATAAAGGCATAACATAGGAACTCCCCACTGTCAAACGATGAGTTTGGAAGCTAGACACAAATGGTACATATTCTGGTGCAAGCTTGTCCAACAAGTTGAATATCAACTGAGCATCCTTTTTGTCAATTCCACAATCATTAAGCTTTGCTCTTAGCTCATTTTCTTTGGTGACATAATCTTGGATTGTATCAAAACTCTTGGGATCCAAGTTGGTGAGCTCATTGTCAATCTTATAATCTCTGATTTCATCAACTTGACCATACAATTTCTGAAACATATCCCAAGCATCTTTGATTGTAGTACACTTCTCAATATGAAAGATGAGGTCATCTGATACATACTTGCGCAAAGTTCCAAGAGCCATGCAATTCTTAGTGAGCCATTCCAACTGAGCATTAGGATCAGGTGGTGTTGCTATTGTTCCATCTATGTAATGCGTGAGACCTTTTTCCATTAATTTGCTCCATACTCTAATTTTCCATGATGCATAATTATGTGGAGTTAAAGGTGGAAATTTATGAGGACTCATTGCAACAAAAATGAAAGAGCACAAGGAAAGAGAGGCACAATCACACAAGACACCCCCCCAAATTCACTCAATCAAAGAACCCCCCCCAAAGTGATGATTTGGCACTTTATACTTAGTGCATGTACAATGGGCCACTTGCAAAAAATGGCAAAGTGGACTTCTGATTTCAATTTTACAACTGCCTCAATAAGGCCAAAAGAGACTCAAACTAATAATACAAGAGATTTAAACTAAGACCCAAGCAATTTGCAAGTACCAAATAGGCCAAATAAGACCAATATATGAAAGTACAATTTATACTTACAATCTCTGAAATTTGATCATAGATTATGAAAGTAGATAAAAAAAACATGCACTTTCAAAAAAAATAGTACTTGAAAAGGAGGTCGTATGAGCTCAAATGAGGCCTTTGAAGTTGTAGAATTGAGGATTGGATAGGTACAGCTAAGAGAATCTGAAAATTCCAAAAACCCTATGCACCAAAACCAGAAAATAACCAAACCACTACGAAGAGCACAAAAAATTAGCCCAAATAAAAAAAATTGCACCCAAAAAGGAGCAAAATTGAGCAAGTTATGGGCCTCCAAAGTTGACCCAAAAATACAAATTGCTCAATGGAGAGGGGTCTAAAAATTTCCAAAGAAAATGCTGACTGGGTGCTGACTGGGTGCTACTGACTGGGCATCGACTGTGCACTGCTGACTGGGCAGAAGCTTACTGGGCAGAAGGTACGAATCCCAAAAAAAAATTTCAATTTTTTTTGAAAAAAATCCAAAAATTCTGTACCATACCGCCCGAATTGGGCAGAAAATTTCCTCCACACCCAAAAATTGATTTTCGCCAAAATAGGTCAAATTTATACTCGATTTTTATGGAAACGGCCTCCCAAACGCTCTAATATGCCTCCAAAAAATGCAATCCCTCAGATCCAAAAATAGAAGCCTTCCACAATGTCTCCAAAAACCAATCAATGAAGCCCCAATAGCTCTAATACCATGTGAGATTTTGCCAAGATCAAGGGCACAATGAAAAGTATAAAAATAGAGACAAAAGAATGACAAGAACAAACTATATTCTCATCAATATGAAAATGATCAACTGGATTCTCCAATACAATGAATATAGGCCTTCTTATATAGGCAAGGCCATATGGATGTACGAGCACACAATCATGACATGTGGCTCAATGAGAAATAAGGGTAGGTAAGAAATAATAGGGGTAGGTAGGAGAAATAATATAATATTCCACAAGAGGTGGATGACCCACCGAATGTGGAGTGTAACAGCAAAATAAGACCACAAAAGGTGGAATTTCTCCTACAAGCTCTATCCCTATGTGCACACTTCCCTAAGTGTCTCAAATCCAAACTACAAAGAAATGCATTATCCTAAGTTAACTTAAGTAAAGTGTAATAATATCCATAATGAATATTTATTTACACCAACAAAACTGATACAAACTCCCAAACTCAAAAATAAACTTATCAACAAGTAACTCAGTCAAGATAATATATCAATGATTACCAACATCAACCGGTTTGACAGTTATGACAACTTAATAGTAAACAACTTCAATCTTGTAAACATCAAAAATTCTTAATCATATGTCAACATATTCATCTCTCAATGCTTCCAATTATCTTGCCTTATCAGAATAGTTAAGTAGTTAATCAAATCAACAAATAAGATCATAACCACAAAAGCATTCACCACTTGACACAAATATTTATACATGGAAAACCCAAATAGGTAAAAACCACGGTGAGATGAGACCCACAAGGATAGCTATCTGAACTCTTTTGAAGTTCACCCTGTTAGGATCCAATCCTAATAAAGCTTTTACAATAAGGGTTATTAAGAACTAATTCTAGTTAGGAATCACCTGGTTAAGGGATTTATAAACATGCCTTGATGAAAAGCACAATACCCTATTAGGAGTAACCTCGCTCGAGGATTTGAGAATCAAAACTAATGGACCACCTTATTAGAGGATTTAGAAAGTAACGAAGCTTCTTAGAGCTTACCCAGTTAGGGGATTTCAATTTCTACTGTAATTGTTAGAAAACAATAGGTTTTCTTGATCTGTCTGAATAGCACTACATTTTGCTTGATCAGATCCTTCTTAAGCTTCAATCTGTTTTTACTCAAACTACAGATCCATCCACTGGGTAGGCAACCACACACTCAACTGGTTTCTATGAATCTTGTCAACTTTGCCAACACTTAACAAAACAATATCATCGACCTTAAATACAAATCAACTAGGTCAGTAATACAACAAAAACCTAATTATCATCATCAAGATTACAAACAAGTTGGTACAATCTTGACCGTTAAAAATCATAACAATCTCTTCACAATCTTCAAGAAAATTCCAACTGCTCCATGATCATTGCTTCATCAGACTTTGTAACTCATCATGTGTTATGCATTAGATGCAATCCACTTTGCTCCTTTTCAAGATAACAAACGTGCCAAATCAATCTGAACTAATCCTCATTCAATGATCACACGTGTCTCCATCATTACCACTCAACATTAGATCTTAAACCAACAAACTTGATCAGTTAGGGTTTAATAGAAAACAACTGGTAGGGTTTACGGGTTACATAACATACAGAGGTTTAACCCTTTACACCGATTCAACTTACAAACTACCATATACTAGTTTACAACATATTCCTCAAAGTTTATCATATCGGTTACAAGATAATAGCAATAACACCTGATGCCCTCCTAAATGGCACAATGTTAGTTTAAGATCAAACAATCACAAAGCACACAAGCATTAGCGTTAGTCAATCAAAAACTAAAACATATGAAGACATTCCAAGAGAGACACTAAAAACATGCTAATGAATCTAACTAAAGAAGTAAAGACAATGAGACATCTCCAACTATCTCTTAGCATGAGATTAGCTCCTTCTCCCTTGTTCCTCTCCTCTCCAAGTTCCAAAATAGTGTAGCTCTCAGCAGCTTTTTGCACTATGGATGCTTATGGAGGATTGAGATTTGTAGAATAGCTCCAAACATGAAATAAAAAGCTATTTTTAATGCTAAAATGATGTATTTTAACCAAAAAGACAAGATTTAGTTATGCTATGCTAAATGCTCTCTAAAATGGCTATAGTCTAAATGCTTACAAGTTTTCAGGATCTGGATTATGAAGGAATGGGCTCTATTTATAGGAAAAATGGAGCAATGGATGGTTGAGATTGAGCAATCTCAACAAGGGTTAGGATTGAATGATTTCAAATCCATGTGAGGGCTTTCAACCCAATCCCAGGATGACAAGTGTCAATGTGAGATAGGTTGAGAGGAGAGAGAATAAGCATTAAATGCCTGATATGACTTTGGGATTTTGAGTCAAGGTTGGTTGAATGAATAAACTCTTTATTCAAAGAATAAAGCTTTTATCCAATGGATAAATTCTTGTGCAAATGTGAAATGGATGAATATGGTCAAAACAATAAATGTTTGGGGAGACAAGATTGAAATAACCATAAATGGTCATGTAAGAGCCATCAATGGTCATGTAAGAGCCATTAGTGGTCTTGGAAGACTTTGGGGGTTAATTTGTTGAACACACAAAGCATTAAATGCTTTTCAAAGACTTTGGAGTCTTTGAGAAGTGACTCCATTTTGCTTAGGAATGTGACAATAATTAGGGGATGGATTAGACTAATTAGGAAGGGGTTAGAAGAATCTAGAAGGGGATTAGATTTTGCAAGTGGATTTGGTGGGTGAGGGAAAATAGGATTTTATTAAAATAAAAATTCATTTATTTCAAAATGTGTGCAAGTTGCATTTGTAGGAAAATGCAAGTGGGGTGGGGGATAATGATTTAAATAAATGTTTTATTTAATTTATTTAAAAGAGGAAAAGGGGATTTAATTAAATAAATTGATTTTATTTATTTAATTGATTTGAATTTGATTTAATGAATTAATTTAAAATAAATTGAATAATTTATTTAATTAATAGAAGAATGTTTGGGGATGAATTAATTAAATATTAATTTAATTAACTGATGGCTAGTGGATTCTTAATCAAATAAATACGAAATATTCATTTAATTAAAATGGACAGATTTGTGTGACTACAACAACAATAACATCAGCAATATCATGAATAGCATTCACCGGTTCAATTGACATCAATGAGAACATATCATTAATGCAAATGCCAACAATCTCCCCCTTTGGCATTGATGGCAATACAAATATCAACACCTCTGATTTTTTGTTGTGATTAGTGAATAGGAATCTCGGTTTACATTACCAAGTATTCATCGTGCTTTGTCTATCTTCAGTCTATCACAGGTTCACCTAATCGGACACATAATTCTTCTCCGCAATCACATAATTCTTCTCCTGCTTTGATTGAAAGTAAAACATGTAATTCCAAATTCTCATTGTGCATCAACATACTGCAACTTAATACTCCCCTTGTGGAATACATGCACTTCCAAAAATACAACCAATCCATGTAATATTCTGCAAGTAATTCAGGGACTGATGCAATCAGCATCATGCTCAACTGACTTCATGAAGAGGGACAACCCCCAACTGACTTCTAAGATACTCAAAAGTGGTCTTAGGAAGAGGTTTGGTAAAGATATCCGCAAGTTGCTCCTGAGTCGAAAAATGCTCTAAAATAACATCTTTACTTTGAGATTTTTCCCTCAAACAATGATACTTCAATTCAATGTGCTTAGTCCTTGTGTGCAAAATAGGATTCTTAGAAATATTTATTGCACTTGTATTATCACACAAAATATTTATAGGTTCTAAGATCTTCATCTTAAAACCTTCCAAAATATGTGTCATCCAAATAGCTTGTGTGCAATTCATGTAAGTTTCTACATACTTAGCTTCAGCTGTAGATTGTGAAGTACAACTCTGCTTTTTACTACTCCATGAAACTAGCCTTTCTCCTAGAAAGAATGCTCCACCGGTGGTACTCTTTCGGTCATCAATATTTCCTGCCCAATCAACATCAAAGTATGCCTTCAAATCAAAATTCCCTTCATATGGATACCATAACCCATAGTCAACTGTACCTTTCAGATATCTAAAAATTCTCTTGGTTGCTACCAAATGTGCTTCCTTTGGATTTTTCTGAAATCTAGCAACTATACCAACTGCATGGGCAATATCTGGTTGACTGTGAATAATATAGTGTAATTTGTCAATCATTGACCTATATTCCTTTTCATCTATAGACTTAGATGCATCTTCCTTGGACAATTTACAACCTTTAATCATTGGATTTCCAACTGCTTTACAATCACTCATGCCAAAAAAATTTAAAATCTCTTTCACATGTTTAGATTGAGTAATGAAAATACCAATCTTCATCTGCTGTATCTGCAATCCTATGAAATTTTTTATTTCCCCTACTAATGACATCTCAAATTCATTCTATTATCAATGTTTTCAATATTGTTGGAAATCCTACCTTTATTCCTTAAAAGTCTTTCAAATTTTGGGCTGATCCTTGTCTGTGAGTCCATGGTTCTCAAGGGTATAGGGTTTTACAATTTCAAAATTATTTAAACAATAAACCTTTGTGGCGCATTATTTCCAAGTCACTTTTGTTTACTCATTTCTTTTTCCACTTAAGTGGAAGGGTTAGCATGTCATCAAAAGGGGCCATTTTGATTTTTTTTAGGCTTAGGCGGGCTCTGTTTTAAATTTGAAATGTTTCTTATTCTCCTAAGTCCTAAGTTTTTCCGTATGTATGTGTCAGGTTCCTAAAGGCTAAATGAGTTTATTTTTATCCAACGGTTGTCATGATACCGTGATTGGAAGTTGTGCATTGAATATTCATCGCCAACCAGTGACAAACCACTAGCAGTGGGCCCAGTCAGACAGTTAATGCAAGCAGTTAGTGTAGATAGTGAAGTGGTGGTAGTTAAGTAATGAAGGATCTTAAGGATTGAACGGTTAGCTCATGATCCAATGATTGTTGCTAGATCGTGATTGAGAGATGCTCATCTTTTATTCATCGTGAACTAGAGACTAAGTGGTGGGCTCAGGTATTATGGGCGGTCTAGGTGTGTTAACAGATTGGTAAGTTTGAAGGAAATCAACGACTGTTGCTGGACTGCAATTGGAAGTTGCTCAAATTTTAAACTTTGTGAGTCAGCGACAAGCCATCAGTAGTCCCGACTGTTAAGTTTTATTTGTCATGTGTTGGTGGTTAAGTGATGATGGTTAAGCTATGATTGTTCTTTAAATCCCAAGTAACGATGAAATGATCCGACGACTGTTGCTGGACTGCAATGAGAAGATGCTAGAACTTTAAGCTTTGCAGATCAGCGACAAAGAGCAGACAAGTGACTAAGTGATGGGCCCACTTTGAAAACTAGTATGATTAAAGGATGTGCTAGTTCTGCATGATCCAACGGCGGTCGCTAGATCACAATTGAGTGTTTCTTGAACTTTAATCTTTGCGGATCAGTGACTGAAGGAAAAAGTACATAGAAGAAGCCTTTCTGGTCCGTTGGAGCCGAAATTGGAAATTTTAAAAGGATTAATTGCAGAAGTGTGCAGATTTATTGATAGTAATTAATGCTCAGTTTCCAATTAAGGTCCCTCCATATGACATTGTTTTGAATTGTAAATTTGTAAAGAAGAATTCAAGAAGATCTACAGAGAATAGGTGCGCAGTTTTGTGATTTCTCAAGCAACAGGTAAGTTCTTATGCGACTGTGCTTTACAATTCCTATTTGTGTGGCATTATTTGGTGCTTGAAATTCAAAAGGTTATTTGAATAATAATTGAAGTAAGGATAGTTTTAAGATGGTACCACGAAGGGAATTCAAGGGAAAGATAGATTACCAAGAGAGGGCTATCTCTGATGATGTTTTAGAACAACTGGCTCAATCTACTAATAGTGCGGCCAAGATAAATGAACTCATGCCCAAATCTCCCCGCCTTCAGATTGGCGATGGTTTGTATGACAAGGGATGTTGGGTCAGAGATGCCCAAATAGGTATCACAGGTCTAGGTTTGTTCAGGGTATGATTTGGTCAGTAGAATGCACCTACTCCTATAAATAGTATATGGGAATTAGATGTTGGAAAACTGGTGGTCCCTAGAGTTGATTTGTTGACCCAAATTGAAAAAATTAATGACCCTATCACTAGGACTATGAAAAATAAAAATGGGGGGCCCTTAATTGAAATTAATGATGATGAATTCAGAAGGGTTTTCCGGCTGAGTGAGGCCTCAGACTATTTGGAACCCATTGATTTTAAGATGTTCAAGAAGGTTTATGATGCCCAAAGGGATCATCTTAGGAGTGGGTTGTTGAAGGAGTCTTTTGCAAAGATAAGAGGATTGACATTGGTAGGCCCTAGCACAATGGAGCCCTTCCCTATGATTTTTTTTTTTACTTTAATGGGTAAGGGTATATATTGGTCACTATGTCAAATTCTTGGGGAAGATGCAAAAAATGCCATGCCTACCGATTTTATGCTTATGATGGCACAAATTTTGAACCCATCCTTAGCAGTAACCTATGATTTTGCACCTTATCTTAAAGATGCCATTCATGAAGGTCTATCAGGATAAATAATGCTAAGGTGGATAGACCTTTCGGTTGATACTCCCTGTTGATGCACATGTTCTTATTTAAAAGTGTTGAATATTTTGCAAAGGATATGGATTTATTAAGGGAAAAGGATGGTGAAGACTGTTGGTATTTTGGTATAGTTTTGTCATTGATGTCAACACCTACTATCACTTATCAACTCTAGCACTTTGAAGAATTGGCAATATTCACTAGCAAGCAAATGACTTATGCACAGTCACTGGTATCTGGTATAGCGGCATGATATAATGTTCACTGACACTTGGAATGGCATGGAAAACACCTGGTTTCTTCGAAGATATCATTTGGACACTTTGTCTTGGAGATTTGTTCATTGGCATATTCATATTTGCATATTTGTTGTTACTGGCAAATAGGTCCAGATCATTGACCGATAGGCTTATCTATTCTAGATCAATACGACACGCTATGGAGATGTTTTATTATTGTTGTAAATGCATCAAGACGACATGTTGAATCGGTTATTGCATTGGATATTGTTTTATTTGTAAATTAATTTTATTATAATATCCTTTAGAGCCGACCTACTAAAATTTGGTCTTAGGTTATGATATAAATGTAAGATCTTATTTGTAAGATCAAGTGTGGAATGCAAAGAAAGGAATAATTTGGTATATGCGAGAAGAAGCAAAGCTTTACACGCAGACTTCATTTGAAGGTTGAAGCAAGGTTTTTGTAAAGACAATCAGAACTACACCGGTACTGAATCTAGCATACTAAGATGCTATTTTGAGAAGTACAACCTTATTGGATTTAACCATCCAATTGTAGTCAGTGTGACTCCTATTTGTGTTTGAGCAGTGAGCTTTAGGCACTTGGTCTTTCTGCATATGCAGGCCCCATTTGCATACATATACTATCTGCAGTAGTATCATCTGATTGTGGGTAAGGTTTCCCACCATGGTTTTTCCCCTTATAGGGTTTCCACATACAAATATTAGTGTTATGTGTTGTGGATGTTACTGTCTTTCTATTTCATGCATTAATCTTTACCGGTATTATAATTAACTGATAAAACTATCTACCGGCATAAAAGTTTGGTTTACCAGTATTAAGCTTTTGAGTTGGTTAAGTTGTTTTGGTTTAATTTATTTGACAACTGATTCACCCCCACTCTCAATTGTCCCTAGGACCTAACAATTGGTATCAGAGCCTATTCCTCTTTTTGCAGAAGTTTAACAGCTTGAGGAGATCCAATGTCTACTAACTATTTTAGGAAGGACAGTCCTAAACTTGATGGAATCAACTATGGCATATGGAAGATCAGGATGGAAAAACATTTAGATTGCATTGGAAAGGACATTTGGGAAGTTATAAAGAATGGTTATACTACTCCTATTCCCAGTCAGCCTAATCCACCTACCTTAGGAAAAGATGAGGAAAATGATTGCAAAGCTAGAGAAGAACTTTTGAGTGCATTATCAGATCAGCAAATCATGGGATTATCAAATAGATCAACTGCTAAAGCTATTTGGGATCACTTGGAAACATTGAATGAAGGAGATTACACAGATAAAAATTGCAAAACTTGAAAGCTTCTGGGTAAGGTATGAAAATCTGAAAATGGAAGAATATGAAAGGATTTCTGCTTTTATGGAAAGAGTAAATGAAATTGTTTTGGGTATTAAATGTTGTAGAGGAACCTTAAGTGAAGATGAAATTGTTTCAAAAGTTTTAAGAGGATTTCCACTGGCATATAAAATGAAGGTTACTGCTATAAATGAGTTAAGAACAATGCCTAATACATCAGTAACTAGGGATACATTGATTGGAAAAGTTTCAGCTTTTGAATTGAGGAATTTGGTCCTATTGCTATTATAAAGAGAGATTTATCTTTTAACGCATCAACATCATCTGCACCATCATTTGACAAGTCTAATTGGAAAGCCTTTTATGCAAGAGAACTTGAAGAAAGTGGGAGAGAAAATCAAGAACTTGAAGCACTATTAACAAGAAAATTGCCTAAAGGTCCAGTTGGAAGTAAGTATGAAGGTAAAGCACCCTTTAAATGCTTTAACTGTAATAAGATTGGTCATATGGCTTCTAGATGCCTTGATAGACATGCTAGACTAAGAGAAGAAGCTAGGAGAACATACAAGCCTAACCCTAAATATCAGAGATACAGATTTAAGAAGAATAAAGATAAATCCTGTTATCTTGTTGATGAAGGAGTCACTGATGATTCTGATGAAGATCTGGCAAACAATGGATGGTTTTTGTTGCTATAACAGAAGATCAACCGGTACCTACTTTTCAACTAGTAGAGCAGGCCCTAGAAGCTAAAGTTGAAGTTAAGGATGAATAGATTATTGATTCAGGATGCTCACATCATATGACTGGTGATAAAGGTAAATTCTTGAACTTTCAAGAATATAATGGAGATCTAGTAAGATTTGGAGATGACAAAGCTTTCTTGATCAAAGGTAAAGGTACAATATCTCTTGATGGTAAGCATAATACAGACAATGTTTACTATGTGGAAGGTTTAAAGGATAATCTTTTGAGTTTTGGTCAATTAGTTGAGAAAGGATTTCAGTTACAATTCAAAAATGGTAAATGCAAAATTATGAACAGAACTGGTTTGGAAATTGCAACCGGTAATCAAACTAGAGGTAATATCTTTCATTTGAATAACAGTGAAAAGACATAGTTGGTTGCACATATTGATGAAAGTTGGCTATGGCATAAAATACTTTGTCATGTAAATTTTGATTGCATGGTAAAAATCAGTACTACTAAAGCAGTTAGAGATTTACCTAAGATTGTCAAACCTCACAATTTGGTATGTAAGGAATGTCAATTTGGAAAACAAGTTAGAGAAACTTTTAAAAATATTCCAGAAAAATCCAATAATACTCTTGAATTAATTCATATTGATTTATGTGGTCTAGCTAGAACTAAAATTTTACAAGGTGATAGATATTTCATGCTAATCATTGATGACTATTCTAGAATGTGTTGGGTTACTTTTCTCAAAGAAAAATCAGAAGCACTTGGGAAGTTCAAACTATTCAAAGCAATGGTAGAGAATGAAACCGGTAAGAAAATCAAATGTCTGAGATCAGATCAAGGAGAAGAATTTACATCTAAGGAATTTAATACATTCTATGAAGTGAATGGAATCAGAAGACAATTATTAGCACCTCGGACACCACAACAGAATGGAGTTGTTGAAAGGAAAAACAAAACTATCTTGGATGCAGCTAGAAGTATGTTATCTGAAGAAAATTTACCACATGTATATTAGAGAGAGGCAGTAAGCATCGGGGTCTATACATTCAATAAAGTTCACATCAAAGGAGAAACTCGTAAGACCCCTCATGAACTATGGTTTGGTATTACTCCTACTCTTAAATATTTCAGAATATTTGGAAGTAAATGCTATATTAGAAGAGATGAGTATATTGACAAATTTTATCCTAGAAGTGATGAAGGAATATTTCTTGGTTATTCATCTAAGAGCAAGGCATATAGATGTTTTAACAAAAGATTATAGAAAATTGTTGAGAGTACAAATGTGAAGATTGATGAACAATTCAGAGGAACTTCAAGGTATATAGACTCTGAACTGGCAACAGAGATTCTGACAAATGAATCTACATTACACCCACTGGTACAGAATGAAGATCCAGTTACATTGATATCATCTAAAAATTCCATTGTAATTGACGAACAACAACAAACAAAGACACCTCGGTGTGTAAGACTAAATCACTCTGAAGATCAGATAATTGGAAACAAGTATAAAGGAGTTATGACAAGAGCAAGACTTGAAAATGAAGAGGTATGTCTTATTTCTCAAATTGAATCATCACCAATTAATGAGGCATGTGAAGATAAACACTGGATTAAAACTATGGAAGAGGAACTAGAACAAATTGAGAAAAATAACTCATGGAAATTAGTTCCCCGGCCTAAAGACAAAAATGTGATTGGAACAAAATGGGTATTTAGAAACAAACTTAATGAAGATGGTAAGGTAATCAGGAATAAAACAAGACTAGTGTGTAAGGGATATTCTTAGAAAGAAGGAATTGATTATAATGAAACCTTTGCACCGGTAGCTAGAATTGAGGCAATCAGATTATTCTTGGCTTTTGCAACACACAAGAACTACAAAGTATATCAAATGGATATTAAATGTGCATTTTTGAATGGAGATCTTGAAGAAGAAGTTTACATTGAACAGCCTGATGGATTTTCTTTGACAGATAACAAAGATATGGTTTCCAGGTTAAGGAAAGCTTTGTATGGGTTGAAACAAGCTCGAAGAGCTTGGTATGCAAGATTGGATAAGTATTTTTTGAAGATTGGTTTTTCTAAAGGTAATGCTGACAACAACTTATACTACAAAGTGACTAATGATGACATCTTGGTTATAGAATTTTTTGTTGATGATATAATCTTTGGAGGAGAAGATGGATTATGTAAAGACTTTTCTATTGAAATGCAACAAGAATTTGAAATGTCTATGATTGGAGAGATAAAATTCTTTTTAGGATTGCAGATTTCACAGACTGATAAAGGTATATTCTTGAGTCAATCCAAGTACCTAAAGGAGTTATTAAAAAAATTTGGGTTGGAAAACTCTAAACTGGTAAGCACACCTATGACTACAAATGACAAATTATCACTAAGGGATGAATCTATACCTATTAATCCGACTAGGTACAAATATATGATAGGAGGCCTACTATATTTAACACAAACAAGACCTGATATTATGAATGCAGTATGTATTGTTTCAAATTTTAGAGTAATCCTAGATAAAATCATAAATCAGCAATAAAAAGGATTTTCTAGTACTTACAAGGCACTACAAATCTTGGCTTATGGTATCCAAGAGATGAAAACTTTGAATTATGTGCATACACTGATGCAAACTAGGTAGGAGATGTGGATGATAGAAAAAACACCACTAGCGGAGCATTGGAAGCAGATTAATTTCTTGGTTGAGTAAGAAACAAAGTTGTACATCTTTATCAACAGCTGAATTAGAATATGTTGCAGCAGCAACTAATTGTACATAGGTACTATGGCTTAAGCAGATGTTGAAGGACTGTAAAGGTAAAATGCAAGGAACCTATAACTATCTATTGTGACAACACTGCAGCAATTGATATATCTAAGAACCCGGTATTACATTCTAAAACTAAACATGTTTCTATCAAACTGAATTTTCTCAAAGAGAATGTTGAAGCAAAAAAAGTAAAACTGGTTTATGTGAATACTAAAGAGTAGATTGCAGATATTTTCACTAAACCTCTACCTAAGGAGACCTTTGGTTATCTTAGAGATCAGCTTGGGGTCATACCTCCACTTGTAGAGACTTAGACAGTTGATGTTTGTCATCAACCGATAGAATTAACAGAGAAATCTTTTACTCCGGCTTTGATGAGGAAGCTGCTTCTCAGGGGGAGTAGTTGGTAAATTGAATTGGTTGGTATTTTGTATTTGATTTGGCTTTGGCATTTGATGTCAAAGGGGAGAGATATCTATGGAAAAACACTTTATCTCTTCGGGAGAGATTATTCATTTGGGGAGAGATTGTTATTTTGAGAGAAACTGATTACTCTCCGTATCTGTATTTTGATTTCTGGTTATGATCTCTTTTTGGGAGATTGTTGGTTTTTAGTATTTGGCATTTTTGTTTTGGCACTTTGATGGTTTTCCATCTTGTGTTGCCATCAATGCCAAAGGGGGAGATTGTTGGTATTTTGGTATAGTTTTTTCATTGATGTCAACACCTACTATCACTTATCAACTCTAGTACTTTGAAGAATTGGCAATGTTCACTAGCAAGCAAATGACTTATGCATAGTCACCGGTATCTGGTACACCAATAGGATATAATATTCACCAGCATTTGGAATGGCATGGAAAACACCTGGTTATGTCGAAGACATCATTTCGACACTTTGTCTTGGAGATTTGTTCATTGGCATATTCGTATTTGCATATTTGTTGTTACCGACAAATAGGTCCAGATCATTCATTGGCAGGCTTATCTATTCCAGATCAGCACAACACGCTATGGAGATGTTTTATTATTGTTGTAAATGCATCAAGCCAACATGTTGAATCAGTTATTGCATCGGATATTGTTTTATTTGTAAATTGATTTTATTGTAATATCCTTTAGAGCCGACCTACTAAAATTGGTCTTAGGTTATGATATAAATGTAAGATCTTATTTGTAAGATCAAGTGTGGAATGTAAAGAAAGGAATAATTCAATATATGCAAGAATAAGCAAAGCTTTACACATAGAAATCATTTGAAGGTTGAAGCAAGGTTTTTGTAAAGACAATCAAAACTATACCGGTACTGAATCCAGCATAATAAGATGCTATTTTGAGCAATAAAACCTTATTGGATTTAACCATCCAATTGTAGTCAGTGTGACTCCTATTTGTGTTTGAGCAGTGAGCTCTAGGCGCTTGGCCTTTCTACATGTGAAGACCCTATTTGTATACACATACTATCTGCAGTAGTATCATCTAATTGTGGGTAAGTTTTCCCACTATGGTTTTTCCCCTTACAGGGTTTCCACGCACAAATATTGGTTTTATGTGTTGTGGATGTTACTATCTTTCTATTTCATGCATTAATCTTTACCAGTATTTTAATTAACTGATAAAACTGTCTACCGGCATAAAAGTTTGGTTTACCGATATTAAGCATTTAAGTTGGTTAAGTTGTTTTGAATTGAATTTATTTGACAACTGATTCACCCCCCCCCTCTTAGTTGTCCCTGGGACCTAACAAAGACATGCTTGTTCAGTTATGGAGTACAGATTTGTCCTAGGATAGAAAGGATGCAAGTTACTTGAAATTTGACTAATGCTTTGCATCTAGGCTCAGAATCCTTCTATGTCAAGATAACCATAGGATCCCAAAGAATCTACTTGAATTCATTAGACCAAAGGAATTTGCTGAGAATATTAAGATTGTGCACAATTGGGGTGACATAAGCTTGTATCTTGTTTCAACTTTTTTCAGAGTATATGGTTTCAATGGAACCCCATATCTGCTTCCCTTTCAGGTTCCTTTGAAGATCGACATTGTTGAGATTTTGAGGCAAATTGGAGGCCTATAAGAAGCAGAGCTAACAAACAAAGGAAGAGGGACAATTTTCTCAACAGTCACTTTGGCACATCAGTTTGTAGTCACCAATGGTGGTTGGTTACATTTTGAAAGCTTCCTTCAACCATAAAGATTGTCAACAATATGTTCAGGAAGAAAGTCAAGTGTGGGGGTAGAACTCATCAATTTCACTTTCCTGAAGATCTGATAAGAAATGAATTCAATTTGGATGAGTAGGAAGTAAGAAAGGAAAAGTGGTTTTTATTCAAGAAGACCCTTGATTTTGTCCAACATTTTGACAACAACTATGATCCTTTGAATAGTTTTCACCCTTTTGAAGAGAAGATTAAGTTTTTGGTAGACTATTTTGAAGATGCAATGCAAACCTTGAATGATAAGAAGGATGTTGTAATGAAAGCAGATCCTGAGAAAACTAAGCTTGTTTTAGCTAAGCCTATTTTTGCTAAAGTTGTTCCCCCTCGTGAGTAAGTGATGTATAAGAGATCAGGGTATAATGTATTGATGCCAAGGAAAGATGAGCCTTCTACTTCAAAAGGAAAAAAGCCAATGGAGGATGCCCCTAGGTCACAAGCCTCCCCAAAAAGGCAAAGGTTGGAAAAAGAAGCACAGTCAAGTGAGTCTTAGTATTCTCCTTCTCAATCCCCATTATTTATAGGTGATGTGCGGGCAGTAGCTGAGCAATTGTTGCAATTAGGAAGCCTAGGAGAGATTGCATGCACATACGGAGAATTACAAGAAGGGATGCCAGAAGAGCCACTAGGTGCCAAAATGGACCTAACTATTGAATATTTTGCAAGCAGAGAACTGGATTTTGTCATTAAGCAGGCCAGTGATGAATTTTTGGCTAATAACAGTTTTTTCAAAACAGGAGAATTTTTGCAATTTGTTTGGAGAAGACATCTTGAGTGGTTTAAACAAAGATGTGAAAAGGGGAAAGTGGAGTAACCCCATAAAGATGCATCTACTGTGGAAGTGGAAATAAAGAAATAAATGCTGAGAGAATTTGAGGCAATTACCCCTGAGAAAGGGAGAAAATTGATTGCAGATGCTTGAGTTTTGATTCTCCTAGAATGGGACATAGTTGATGCCTTAGTTTTTGATGCAGTTACAAAAGAAACCAAGCCTCTGGAAGGAATAAATTACAGTAATGACCATGCAGCCCTTGTTATATGGTCACTAAAGAGGGAAGAAAACAAAAGAATGAAAGACTCCTCAGAATCTGATTACTCAAGAGGTATGATTGTAAAGAGAGTTAGGGATATAGGGGTAGTAGAAGCTACCAACATGACCTTAGAGTTTGCTAAATTTGGTATGGCAGTGGCTAAGAAAGAAGCCAAGGAGAAAGATGATCTCTGGGTGAAGTTAGAGGTAGTCCTAAAATCCTACAACAAAGCAAAGCTTGAGATAGCTCGTAAGGACAACATCAAAAGGGTGAGTCTTCCAATCTGATGATTGCCTCTTCTCCTACCAAACCCCCTCCTTCCAACCCAATTATTGAATTCCCACCTTCTCCCATGACTCCTGGTTTTCACTCAGCTAAGAACATTCAAGATGAAATGGAGAGATTGAAGCAAGCCCAGGAAATATTTGCAAATAAATATGAGGAGAAGATCTGGGGTACCATTTTGAAGTTTGTTGATACTGTTGGAGCATCAATTGTTTACATTTATATGAAAATAATATTGAATATTTTGAATTCTTTCAAAGAAGATAAGGCTATTTTGGAACCAATTTTGGATAAATTGATTGCCAGAGAGGTTGATTTAGAGCTTATATATTCATCCTAGGAGGAAGCCATAGTTGATGCCACTATCAAAACCACTTACGAATTGGTAAAAGGTTTGTCCAGGTTTGCAGCTAAAAGAGTCAATGTAGAAAGAAAGGCAAACTTATATCGAAAAGAATATGCAGATCAGAAATTTGAATTGTTTCCTAGAGGTTTAGTTAGTATTAATAAATTGAAAGATAAAGAAGTATGGCTTTGTGAGTTAGGCCATAATGTGTCTCAAAGAATAAATAACATCATAAATATAGATGATACTTCCTTATTCATTCAAACCATTGAAGAGATTGAAAAATAAAAAATCACACTTTGGTTTTTTGGAAAAGGAAGTTAAACAGTTAAAGGGGACGTGGAAAAGATTAAGTAAGTTGAAGAAGAAAATTGTTAGTTTCTCTTGGCCCAATGATGATTCCTTGAAGATATGGGAAAAAAAATATATTGTGAAAGAGATAGAAGTGGAGGGAGATTCCACTAAAACTCCAGCATGTGGTAGCCTATAGGCAACCTGAAGCGGTTAGTTCTTGCAACGGTTTTTGGAAATCAGAATTTTGAAGAATCAAAGACACCTGGCACCTGGTTTACAAATATTGAGAAGTTAGTTGACCATTTTCCAGCTGGATAACTATTTAGTTGTGCTCTTACTTCAATTGTAATTAATGTATCTTTTGGGGGGAATTATGGTTAGAATAGGAGTATTTTCTAGGGAAGTTTGAAGCTTTTCGCATCCTATTTTCTTTAAATGGATACTAGGACTACCTAGAAGGGGGTCACAAAATTTTGTAGCTAAGCTCTGGCAAAATTAAAGCAGACCATTTTCTAAGCATTTTTTAGCCAAATATTTTGTACTTGTAATCTTTTGATGGAGAAATAAAATATACACTCTAGAGAATTTCAACTCAGACTTGTGTTGTCTCTATGTCATTGTGTTGGTGTTCATTCCATTTAAGTAATCAAGGATTGTTTATTTGAATGATTTGCTAGGCATTTATTGAAGTTGTTTTAAGTCTTTTTCTCAAGGAGGAAATATAAATGTACTTTAAACAATGTCATTCATATCAGTATTTTGGGGTAGATTTGCTGATGAAGTCTAGTGCAGATTAGGACTTTGTATATGTCAAACATATACATAGTTGATAGATCACTAATTTGTGACTTGTGTACAAGTTTCTTTTGTCAGGTTGCAGTCTGTTGTAGATGACTCTATTGCTCGGATAAGGCACTGGTTTACTTGTTGGTTTTTTTTGGTGCATTTTGTGGTCCCATTCAAAAATCAAATCAACTTTCCCTTTTATGTTTAGTTGTACCAGTCCTTAAGGAAAGTTTACATGAATTTACACTGGTTTCTTGTAAACCTTTTGATATTTTTCTAACAAAGTAGTCATAAAAGGGTTCCCCCACCCAAGCTTTTAAAAGCTTAAAGTTTAGGAGGTTTCCTAATTAAAACCTCATCTTGTTGTCTTTATTTCAAACTTTTGTTGTTCTCTTCCATTTCAGCACAGAGGCAGTAACTTTCACTTTTAAAGAGAGGGAACAAAAAATTTCAAAATAGAGAACAACAAAAATGGCGACTCTATTGGGGAGAGTGATAGCATAGGCTATATGTTGTAGATTAGTGCTTGTATTACGTAAAATTGTCCAAATCTGCATTTTCCATGTCCTTGCAATAATTTTTCTCTATCCCCGTGTTCTTTAATTTTTCTCTGAAGATAGCTTTTCTCATTCCACTGTCTCTTGTGAGTGATTTGTCAACTTCAAAATTCTTTAAATTCCCAATTGGGTGGTGACTCTAATAATATAAAACAACCAGTGCTCTTGAATAAGTCACAAGTCATTTCAAAGAAGTGTATACAATGCATAGAGGAAGAAACACGAGGTCCTACATGAAGAAGAATCCTCAAGAGAAGTTGCAAGAAGGATCACTAGAACCAGTTCAAAAAGGCCAGAAGGGAATGGTTATACATGAACCAATTAATGTTGCATGGAGATAGAAAAGAAGCCATACAAGTAAGTCTTCTAGATGACCGGTATATACAAATTCTAATACATCATCCCGTGAATCTGAACAAGACATCATAGGTTTTCATACCCGTTTTTTTGGTAATAATGAGGATATTCAGACTTTTCATCAAAGATTATCTCACACTGGCATTTATGGGAAGGATAGGAATAGCTCCAATGTTAGGGTGGATTCTTTGCCCCAGAATGTAGATGGGAATGTGAGTTTGGTTGATATTGACCATGTCAACATATCAGGTTCAGAGGAGACCTTCCCAGACCCTGATGAGGTTTTCCAGGAAATTGAGGTTCTTAACAAAAGGGTACATCAATTAATTTATTTAAGAAAATAGGAGATGGATAAGGAAAATGAAACTAAGGTAAGACTTATTGAGAGAGATGGGTTATTGAGATAGATTGCAGATCTTGAGTTATTTACCTAGGAAGAACCCAAAAGTAGAGAAGAGGGCCCTGTTATTAGAAAAAATTTGACTGCTAAAGTTATTCTTGCACCCAAAGTTCTTGTGCAAACTAGTAGGGAGTTTCAAAGTGATCCACAACCTACCAAAATCATCACTAGTAAAGGAAAATAGAAGTTTATAAACACTGGGTTTGGTTCCAAAACTGCAGACATAGTATCAAAAAATGAAACAGTACATCATGGAATGTCTTTACATGAGGTAGAAATAGAGATAATGAGGAAAGAGAAAGAGAATCTGCAGAGGGAATTGGAAAAGGCTGAATTAGAGGCTATATCTCGAAGTCAGCTAAAAAATTGATTACCTGAAAGCTCCTCCTATAACTTTTCCTTCAACAGATTAGAGTAAACCTATACCTCAATATATTTCACACTCTACAATGAAAATTCAACCAATTGTGGCCATGAATACTGTTCCACCTCTAAACCAATATGCTTCTACCAACATAACCTCCCTTTTCTTTTAATACTGCTCAAGTAAGTCAAATACCCCTTGTATAACCACTTAACCAAAATAACCAAGTCCCTCGAGCTGGTGGTCCTAGTTTGAGGATGAACATTGGTAAGAATTCTACTAGTAACCAATTCCATAGAAGACCCATCTGTTAGGTCCCAGAGACAACTGAGAGGTGGGGGTGAATCAGTTGTCTAAAAAATTCAAATCAAAAGCTATTAAACCAACTTAATGCTTAATACTGGTAAACCAGTTAAGTGTGTCGGTAGATAGTGTTAATAGTAAACTGCTATACTGGTAAAGATTAATGCATGAAACACAAACAAAAAGTCATCCACAAAACATAACACAAATATTTGTACATGGAAACCCTGTAAGGGGAAAAACCACATTGGGAAACCTTACCCACAATCAGATGATACTACTCCAGATAGTAAGTGTACATAAATGGGGTCTATACATGCAAAAAGCCCAACAGCCTAGAAGTCACTACTCAATCACAAAATGGGAGTCACACTGACTATAGTTGGATGGTTAAATCCAATAAGAATGCACTACACAAAATAGCATCTTCATATGTTGGATTGAGTACCGGTGTAGTGTTGATATGCTTCTACAAAAACCTAGCATCACCTTCTGTAGCATCCTAAAATTGCAACACTTGCAATTTCAACTGCATTTTGGTCTTCATGATGGCGATGCAACACGGAACCTGAATGGAGACCCCGAAACTTGCTTATGACATCAAAAACTGCATTTTTCCGCACCCTGGCCTTATCCCTCCTTGCACCCTGCTGTCCTGGGAGGTGGGACCATGGCACCCAACACCCTGGTCCTTCTGGACTAGGGCGCCCAGCACCCTAGTCCCCTAGGACCATGGCACCCAACACCCTGGTCCCTGGCCCTATTTTGGGCCCGGTCTCTTTTGGGCATCAGGTCTTTAAGTTTGCAATTCGGGAAATAATGTTTCCTGGTCGGCCTAAGGTTGGGAAAATCAGTCTATCAACCCTAATTGACAAGTATATAAACTACATTTCCTCTCCCATTTGAGGAGGTAGGAAAAAAGGAAGAAAATAAGCAAGAACAAGACGCGGAAGCGATATTCAAGCATTCAAGCATTCAAGCATTCAAGCATTCCTTCAAGCAATTGAGCATTCTAAGTCTCCATTCAAGGCTAGGTGTTGCATTCAAGACAAGGATTCAACCATTGAAGAGGAGATCACATACAACATACATCATACTACATACATTACACCTTCGCATGTAAGGATACAAACATTCTTACAACAAGGTATCAGTACTTGTTTACATTACAAACATTTACATTTACAACATTCTCATTTCTTGGTTAATTCCAAAACTAGGGTTTGACCTAAAGGCAAACCCCTCATCCCTAACCCCCCAATCATCCTCTCTTTTCTATGTGTAGGTTACAGGTACGTGGCTGTAATTGAAGATCTGGAATCCTTGTGCAAAGACGAACAGATCCCCCTTCGTTTCGCGGATTTTTCAAAGGACCGTGTGCACGCCAGGCGCCATCGTCCTGTCAACTTTTGCTCAAATTTGTAGAACAACACTGTCTCGACATTTTACTGCTAATTCCAGGTCCGCAGCCTCATCCCATATCCCTATCTCTGTTTATAAGCAAATCTTTCCTACTTTACATGCATTCCTAGTTCAATCTTTCTATCTACATTCTTTACAAAAGAGGGTATCCTTGATGTCACAACCCTTGAAACTCATTTAGAATCCAATCTTGCATTGTGTGGGATTGGATCTTGTGGGTTTCAACCCCTCTTTTGAATGTAAAGTCTCTCCTAAGTGAAAACCATCAACCCTAGTGACTCTCCCTTCTCTCTCCTTGGAGTTGGGGAGGGGAGAATGACTAGGGTTCGATTTTTTCGCTTTACATTTTGGTGAACCCGACGTGAACATCTTCATTCTGATTATTCATGGTTAGATCTGAAAATTTTGTTTCCTTAATTACATTTCCATGTTTGATCTTTTGCAAATTTTAGAGGTTGATTGCATAAAAACCCTAAAATTTTCTTTTTAGTAATTAAACTTGTGAAATGTTTAATTGTTAATGCTTGTTTCAGATTTACCCTTCTATTGAAAATTGTCAATTCATATTTGTGCTTTAATTCTAAAAATTAAGTGGTTAAATGTCAAAACCCTAATTTTTAAGACCTTCTTGATTCAACCTTTGACTGATAATTTCACTGATCAAAACACCTCCAAATCGGCTGTAACTTTGGATTCCGCAATAAAATCACAATATCTTTCATCCCTGAAAATTTGAAAAAAAGTTGCGAGGACCGTGTGCACCCCGAGCGCCATCGTCCCCGACATTTTTTCCGAAATTTCGGGAGCTAGATCTTACTGTATTTTTCTGCTAAAATCCAGAATTTTGGCTGATTTTATCAATTTTAACACTTCCAAAATTAAAGTCAAAGTTGGTCTAGCGATTGCTTGGATTGAGGCTTCTAATTATTCAAAAATTGTTGAAATTGAAATTTGTGTCAAAATTGTGTTTCTTACAGTCCTAAATCTGAAAAGTGTGTTGGCATTCATTCGAAATTTCAGTACTTTATTCAAATTTTTACAATTTGTGACTTTTGAAATTAAGTGTTTTATTGCAACAACCTTGATTTCCACTTTCAAAATTGAATTTTGCATGAAATCGAGTCAACTTTTAAATTTTGAAACTTGCATTGCTTTCAGCATTCCCTCTAAAATCACAAAATTCAAAATTTCAGTTTCCCTCTCTTTTTCAAAATTTAAATTTTGCATTTTTTTCAACAATCTTGGTAGGGTTCAATTTTGATATTGCAACTTTAATTTGGCCTATCTACAGATCATAAAATCACTCAATTTTTTCAGATTAGCTTTAAAATCATCATAACTTTCATCCCTGAAAATTTCAAAAAAAGTTGCAAGGACCGTGTGCACTCCGTTCGCCACGGTCCTGGACATTTTTTCTGAAATTTCGGGAGATTGTCCTGATTGCATTTAACAGCTTAAATCTAGGAGATTGGCTGATTTTATTGAAATTTGCTACCTCTAAAATTCAAAATCTTCTCTCTCTCTTTAGTGCATGAGTTTTACAACAATAAGCCCTACTTACACTATTCCCGTTAGACGAAGCCTTAGAATTAAGTCTTTCCAAGGTGTAATTACCGAGGAGATGGAACCTAATTTGAATGGCCTTTTTAACGAGGACATGGGTAATTCCTCTAATCCTCTTAATGATGAAGAAGCTCTCCATGAGGTTTTTGTAGAACAACTTTCAAAATTGGATAACCAATTTGATGATTTTCGACAATGGATGTCTCAGGAATACCTCGATAGTGAAGCTCTGTCATTAATTGAGGGTCTAAAATGTATGGTTCAAAGTGATAAGAATGGAATTGATATTTTGCGTGGTATTGCACACATTGTGGATTTGAATGTGATGCCAATGAAAAGTTGTGCCGAAACTTTAGGTTATACACAACCTCCTACTCAAGTTAATCATTCTATTCCTTTGACAACTCCTATTGCTAGTATACCTACTTTCACATCAAACATAATGACTACTTCAATACAAGACATTCCTCCTATGATCACCAGTCATGGGGGCAATCCTTCTTCTTCAATCAACCCTCTTCCTTCATTCAATCCGACTTCTTAATTCATTCCTTCAATGAGTGTTCCTCTTATATCTCCACAAATGAACATGACGCAAGGGGGCAATTCATTTAACCCTTCCATTCCTCCTTGTAGTGTTCCTCCTTTCCAATCATCTCCTATGACTAACTATCATAGTGTCCCACCACCTTACTCTCTACCTTCTTTCAATAACATAACACCTCCATCACAATCTAACACATCTAATATGAACTCTTCGACTGAAGCGACCATTAACAATCTTGCACAAACTGTCTCTTCTTTACAGTAACAAATTGCCTCTATGAATCAATCTAAGTTTAGTGTGCCCACATTTGATGTTGCGAGCCCACTTTCTCTTGACATTGTTCGAGCTATCCCCCCTAAACATGTTGACATTCCGCATTTGGAGCTTTATAATGGTAAGGGTGATCCTCTAACACATGTTAAGACCTTTCAAACAATATGTACTGATTTTGCTTATGACCAAAGGTTGCTTGCAAAACTGTTTACTAGAACATTAAGAGATAAAGCCCTACAATGGTATTTCCCGTTGCCTTCTTATTCTATTACTTCTTTCAAACAACTTGCAAATGCTTTTATTCAACAATTTCAAAACAATATAAGTCCTAAAGTTACTTTGATTGATTTAATGCATTGTAAACAAGGTGTTAAAGAAAAAGTGACTGATTTCATTGGTAGATATAAGCATTTGTATGCTCAAATTTCTTTTCCAGTGCCTAACAATGATATTCAAAGAATCTTTATTTCTAATTTACAAAAAGATATTAGAGAAAAACTTTTGTTTTCTGAGTTTACTTCTTTCCAATAGTTGTGCGTAACTCTTCACAATTATCAACTTACTGTGAGTCAAATGGAACAAGCAAATCCTATGGCTCTGAGTGATAAGGGTGATAGTAGTCAACAACCATTTGGGAAGTTTAAACAGAATAGAGAGTCCATTAAATTCAATGAAAACATCATCAACAACAATGTGAATGCGGCATCAGGTGTGCCTCCCATTTCTAAGTTTTTCAAGAAAGAAAGAAAGTTTACTCCTTTGAACGAATCATTGCATAGTATTATGAATAAGTTATTGGAACAAAATGTGCTTACCCTCCCTCCTATAAGGCAAATAGATCCTGCAAAGATTAATTCACCCTATTTTGATAACAAATCTTTTAGTCAATTTCATCGTCATCCTAGGCATGATACTGAAAAATGTTTTGCTTTAAAGGGTAAAATTCAAGATTTGATTGATAATAATACTATTTCTATTTTTGGAGTGAAGCTAGGCTATCCTTGGCTGTCTTCCATGAAAGCTATTGCTTCTCCTATTCACAAGTGTTTGAAATTTCCCCATAATGGTGAAGTTGTTACTGTCAATCATAGCCTCTTTAAACCAGCTGAAAGAACTTCTAGCATTCCTATTGATTACTTTTGGCCTAAACAATTCCAATCTCTTCCTCCGCGAAGTGATCATCTTTTCAAATCTTATCAAAAGTGGAAAAAAGATATGATCCTATCTCTAAGCGAACCTAGAACACCTAAACTTGATATTCCTATTGTTCTTGAGAAGGAAGTTCTTCCTTTGAAAGATAAAACTAATGTCTTTCCTCAAGAAGATTCCCAACCCATCCCTATGAATGTGACTATGCCTATATCTAATAAACTTCCTAAAAGTAGACCTATACCTCCTCGTCATGATGGACTTGGTCTCCTTCCTAAACCAGATATTCCTCCCTTATATGGAGCAGTTCCTCCTCCTTCCTCTTATGGAGAGAAGAGACCTTCCTCTTTTCCTATTATTCAACCTAATAGACCACAACCTAAACACCCAAGTGATAAGGATGAGAACATTTCTCCTCCTCAATCTTCTCAACTTCCTACTAAGACTAGATGAAATCATTCTGCACATGAACGCCGATGAAAGCATCATCTTAGAGCTCAGGCAGCTGCTTCTCAAACTTTGCAATCCCCAAAAACACCTTCAACTAATATTATTCCATTTTCTCCTCAGCTGATGATTGAGCCGAAATCTCCTGAACATAAGATGCATGATGGTCTTGATCCTGTGCGAGTTAAAGATCCTATTTTTATAAATCTTGATGATGATATAGATGAAAATGTTATTCATGATGAAAATGTTACTCCTGTTCATTCTGATAGTGAATATGAATATGTTGATGTTGATAACCATCTATCTAATGAATTTTCTAAAGCACTTATCCTAGCTCCTAGACAAGAACACCGTGGCTTGGGATATGAACATAGCCCTTGTTTGGATCTTGTGATAGCTCCATCTGCTGTGTTGAATGTTCCTCCTCTAGCGTGTTTCCTACCTTCTCAAAATATTCATCAGCAAGATCGGGAGGTGGATGACATGCTAGACTAGTTTCATTAGCATAGCAAACTCTCTCCTCCTCTCTTGATCTCTTTTGTTACTTCTTCTATGTGTTATTCTCATTCTTCTATTTGTTGTCCTTAGTGTTGTCTACTTGAGGACGATGCAAAACATTGAGATCTCTTTTGGTCTCTCTCATGTTGACTCAAAAGACACATGTGTTCCATTCTTCTAGGTGACCTTCCTTGATTGGGGAATGAAGAACAATTATGCATACATACATATGATATACATGAATTATCATACACCATACTGACCCCGAGGAAAGCAAAGTCACCTTGTGCTTTGTGTTCTGTGTCTATTATCCTTGGGCTTATCTCACTCTTGGGGGCTAAATCCTTGTGGTAACGTGCTCCTTTCTCATTTATTATATGTATCACTACCTTAAAGCAATCACCCCCGGTGAGGTGTGTGCGATTGCTTTAACATAGGGGGGCATACATCCCGTCCATATCTTTTCAAGATACTTGAAAATTTCTTGACAAATTTAGCTTTGCCTTGAAAATTTTTGATATCTTTCTTGCATGACTCATAGTGAGGGAACCTTACTACTAACAATCATGGTTCTCCCTCGTGATCTTCCCTTTTACTTTGTCAATCAAAGTCGTAAGATCCTTAGTCCACTAGGGGCTTGGGTATCTTGCCTCCTTGACGTGGTGAAAGTTTTTCAATGTTGTTTCCTTGTACTTTACCGGAAGTATGAGCGTACGCTTATACTCCTGCTAAAGTGGGGGCTAAATGTAGCGTCCTAAAATTGTGACACTTGCAATTTCGACTGCATTTTGGTCTTCACGATGGCGATGCAACACAGAACCTGAATGGAGACCCCAAAACTTGCTTATGACATCAAAAAATGCATTTTTCCGCACCCTGGCTTGATCCCTCCTTGCACCCTGCTGTCCCGGGAGGTGGGACCATGGTGCCTAGCACCCTGGTTCTTTTGGACTAGGGCACCCAGTGCCCTGGTCCCCCAGGACCATTGCGCCCAGCGCCCTGGTCCCTGGCCCTATTTTGGGCCCGGTCTCTTTTAGGCATCGGGTCTTTAAGTTTGCAATTTGGGAAATAATGTTTCTTGGTTGGCCTAAGGTCGGGAAAATAAGTCTATCATCCCTAATTGACAAGTATATAAACTACATTTCCTCTCCCATTTGAGGAGGTAGGAAAAAAGGAAGAAAATAAGCAAGAACAAGATGCGGAAGCGATATTCAAGCATTCAAGCATTCCTTCAAGCAATTGAGCATTCTAAGTCTCCATTCAAGGCTAGGTGTTGGATTCAAGACAAGGATTAAACCATTGAAGAGAAGATCACATACAACATACATCATACTACATACATTACACCTTCACATGTAAGGATACAAACATTCTTACAACAAGGTATCAGTACTTGTTTACATTACAAACATTTACATTTACAACATTCTCATTTCTTGGTTAATTCCAAAACTGGGGTTTGACCTAAAGGCAAACCCCTCATCCCTAACCCCCCAATTGTCCTCTCTTTTCTATGTGTAGGTTGCAGGTACGTGGCTGTAATTGAAGATCTGGAATCCTTGTGTAGAGACGAACAGATCCCCCTTCATTTCGCGGATTTTTTGGAGGATCGTGTGCACGCCAGGCACCATCGTCCTGTCAACTTTCGCTCAAATTTGTAGAACAACACCATCTCGACATTTTACTGCTAATTCCAGGTCCGCAGCTTCATCCCATATCCCTATCTCTATTTATAAGCGAATCTTTCCTACTTTACATGCATTCCTAGTTCAATCTTTCTATCTACATTATTTACAAAAGAGGGTATCCTTGATGTCACAACCCTTGAAACTCATTTAGAATCCAATCTTGCATTGTGTGGGATTGGATCTTGTGGGTTTCAACCCCTCTTTTTAATGTAAAGTCTCTCCTAAGTGAAAACCATCAACCCTAGTGACTCTCCCTTATCTCTCCTTGGAGTTGGGGAGGGGAGAACGACTAGGGTTCGATTTTTCCGCTTTACACCTTCAAATGATGTCTTCATGTATGCCTCTTCTTAATCTCACATATACCTTCTCACAATCCTTTTTCTCATTCCACATTCGATCTTACAAATAAGATCTTACATTTATACCATAAACTAAGACCAATTTAAATAGGTCGGCTCTACAAGATATTACAAACATTTTACAAACAATATAATACCTGATGCAATAACCGATTGAACATGTCAGCTTAATGCATTTACAATCAATAATAAATCATCTCCATAGCATTCCATGTTGATCTGGAAAAGATAAACCTGTTGGTGTAACCCTAGGTAACCCTGGACCAATTTGCTGGTAAAAGCAAATATGTAAATATGAATATACCAATGATTAATTCTTCAAAACAAAGTGTCCACATGATGTCTTCAACATTACCAAGTGTCTTCCATATCATTCCAAGTGTCGATGATCATTATATCCTACCGATGAACATTATATCATGTTGGTGAACCATATACCAATAACTGTGCAATAGTTACTTGCTTGCTGGTGAATGTTGTTGGATCTCCAAAGTGCTAGTGTTTTAGTAGGTGTTGACATCAATGACAAAACCATACCAAAATACCAACAATCTCCCCCTTTGGCATTGATGGCAACACAAGATGGAAAAACCATCAAAGTGCCAAAACAGAAATGCCAAATACCAAAAATCAACAATCTCTCCTAAACAACAATCTCTCCCCCTGGGAGAAACATGTGTTTATCCAAGGATTTTCAATACCAATCTCTCCTTAAAAGATAATGTGTTTTTCCATAGATATCTCTCCCCCTTTGACATCAAATGCCAAAGTTATAATAAAACCAAGTTCATATACAAAATACCAATTAATTCAATATACCAACCAATACCAATCAATACCAACTACTCCCCCTGAGAAGTAGCTTCCTCATCAAAGACTGGAGTAAAAGATTTGCCTTTTAATTCTATCGGTTGATGACAATCATCAACTGTATAAGTCTCTACCAGTGGTGATATGAATCCAAGCTGATCTCTGAGATCTTCAAAAGTCTCCTTAGAAAAAGGTTTTGTTAAAATATCTGCAAGTTGTTCTTTAGTATTCACATAAACCAGTTTTATCTCCTTTTCTTCAACTTTTTCCCTTTGAAAATTCAGTTTGATAGAAATATGTTTTGTTTTAGAATGTAATACCAGATTCTTAGATATATCAATTGATGCAGTGTTATCACAATATATAGTAATAGGTTCCTTGCATTTTACCTTTATGTCTTTCAACGTTTTCTTAAGCCATAGTACCTATGTACAGTTAGTTGCTGCTGCAACATATTCTGATTCTACTATTGATAAAGATGTACAACTTTGTTTCTTACTCAACCAAGAAACTAATCTCTTTCCAAGAAATAATGCTCCGTCGGTGGTGTTTTTCCTATCATCCACATCTCCTGCCCAATTTGCATCTGTGTATGCACATAGATCAAAATATTCATCTCTAGGATACCATAATCCAAAATTTGGAGTGCCTTGTAAGTACCGAAAAATCCTTTTCACTACTGATTCATGATTTTCCTTAGGATTACTTTGAAATCTAGAAACAATACATACTACATTCATAATATCAGGCCTGGTTTGTGTCAAATATAGTAAACTTCCTATCATAGATTTGTATCTAGTTGGATTAATAGGTGTAGATTCATCCCTTTGTGATAATTTGTCATTTGTAGTCATAGGTGTGCTTACCAGTTTAGAGTTCTCCATCCCAAATTCATTTAGTAACTCTTTCAGGTACTTGGATTGACTCAAAAATATACCTTTGTTAGTCTATGAAATTTGCAATCCTAAAAAGAATTTTATTTCTCCAATCATAGACATTTCAAATTCTTGCTGCATTTTAATAGAAAATTCCTTACATAATCCATCTTCTCCTCCAAAGATTATATCATCAACGAATACTTCTATAATCAAGATGTCATCATTAGTTATTTTTTAATATAAATTGTTGTCTGCATTTCCTTTAATATAACCAATCTTTAAAAGATACTTATCCAACCTTGCATACCAAGATCTTGGGGCTTGTTTTAATCCATACAGAGCTTTTCTTAACATGCAAAGCATATCATTGTCATTTGTCAAAGAAAATCCATCAGGTTGTTCAATATAGACTTCCTCTTCAAGATTTCCATTCAGGAATGCATATTTAATATCCATTTGATAAACTTTGTAGTTCTTGTGAGCTGCAAAGGCCAAGAATAATCTGACTGCCACAATTCTAGCTACCGATGCAAAGGTTTCATTGTAATCAACTCCTTCTTTCTGAGAATATCCCTTACACACTAATCTTGCTTTATTTTTTACAACCTTACCATCTTCATTAAGTTTGTTTCTAAATACCCATTTGGTTCCAATTACATTTTTATCTTTAGGCCAAGGAACTAATGTCCAAGTATTATTTTTCTCAATTTGTCCTAATTCTTCTTCCATAGCTTTAATCCAAAATTTATCTTTACATGCCTCATTAATAGATGATGGTTCAATTTGAGAAATAAGACATACCTCTTCATTTGCCTATCTTCCTCTTGTCATAACTCCTTTAAATTTGTTTCCAATTATCTGATCTTTAGAATGACTCAATCTTACATACCAGGGTGTCTTAGTTTGTTGTTGTTCTTCAATTACTGTGGAATCCACTGATGGTACCCGGGTAACTGGATCTTATTTCTGTACCGGTGGATTTAGTGTAGGTTCATTTGTCACAACTTCTGTTTGTGGTTCAGAGTCTATATACCTTGAAGTTCTTCTGAATTGTTCATCAATCTTTACATTTGTACTCTCAACAATTTTCTGCAATCTCTTATTAAAGCATCTATATGCCTTGCTCTTAGATGAATAACCAAGAAATATTCCTTCATCACTTCTAGGATCAAATTTCCCAATATACTCATCTCTTCTAATATAACATTTACTTCCAAAAATTATGAAATACTTGAGAGTAGGAGTATTACCAAACCATAGTTCATGAGGGGTCTTACCGGTTTCACCTTTGATGTGAACTTTGTTGAATGTATAGATGGTTGTGTTGACTGGTTCTCTCCAATACACGTGGTAAATTTTCTTAAGATAATATACTTCTTGCTGCATCCAAGATAGTTCTATTTTTCCTTTCAATAACTCCATTCTGTTGTGGTGTCTGAGGTGCTGATAGTTGTCTTCTGATTCCATTCACTTCATAGAATGTATTAAAGTTCTTAGATGTGAATTCTCCTCCTTCATCTAATCTTAAACATTTGATTTTCTTACTGGTTTCATTTTCAACCATTGCATTGAATAGTTTGAACTTTCCAAGTGCTTCTGATTTTTCTCTGAGAAAAGTAACCCAACACATTCTAGAATAATCATCAATAATTAGCATGAAATATCTATCACCTTGTAAGATTTTAGTTCTAGCTGGACCACATAAATCAGTGTGAGTCAAATCAAGAGCATTATTGGATTTTTCTGGAATACTTTTGAAACTAGCTCTAACTTGTTTTCCAAATTGACATTCCTGACAAATTGTATTCTGAGGTTTCACAATTTTTGGTAGATCTCTAACTACCTTAGAAGTATTGATCTTCACCATGCAATCAAAGTTTATATGACATTGTCTCTTATGTCGTAACCAGCTTTCATTTATATGTGCAATCAAGCATGGCTTTTCACTATTATTCAAATGAAAGATATTACCTCTAGTCTGATTACTGGTTACAATTTCTAAACCAGTTCTATTCATGATTTTGCATTTTCCATTCTTAAATTGTAACTGAAATCCCTTCGCAACCAATTGACCAACACTTAAAAGATTATACTTTAATCCTTCAACATAGTAGACATTGTCAGTGTTATGCTTACCATCAAGAATTTATTCTTGAAAGTTCAATAATTTACCTTTGTCTCCTATCATATGATGTGAGCATCCCGAGTCAATGATCCATTCATCCTTTACTTCAACTTTAGCTGCTAGCACTTGTTCTACTGGTTGAGTAGTAGGTGTCGGTTGATCTTCTTTTATAGCAACAAAAACCCATCCATTGTCTATTGGATCCTCATCAGAATCATCAGTCACACCTTCATCAGCAATGTAACAAGATTTGTCTTTGTTCTTAAATCTATATCTCTGATATTCAGGATTAGGCTTGTATGTTCTTCTAGCTTCTTCTCTTAGTCTAGCATGTCTATCAGGGCATCTCGAAGCCATATGACCAATCTTAGTGCAGTTTAAACATTTAAAGCATGCTTTACCTTCATACTTACTTCCAACTGGACCTATTGGCATTTTCCTTGCAAATAGTGCTTCAAGATATTCAAGCTCTTCATTCTCCTTCCTAGTTTCTTCAAGTTCTCTTGCATAAAAGGCTTTCCAATCTGATTTGTCAAATGATGGAGAAGATGATGTTGATGCTTTAAAGGCCAAATCTGTCTTTATAGTAGCAACAAGACCAAAGTCCTCAATTTCAAAAGCTAAAAGTTTTCCAATAAATGTATCTCTAGTTATTGATGTATTAGGCATTGTTCTCAACTCATTTATAGCAGTAACCTTCATTTTATATGCCAGTGGAAATCCTCTTAATATTTTTGAAACAATTTCATCCTCACTCAAGGTTCCTCCACAACATTTAATACCCAAAACAATTTCATTTACTCTTTCCATAAAAGCATAAATCCTTTCATCTTCTTCCATTTTTAGATGTTCGTACATGACTCAGAAGCTTTCAAGTTTTGTAATCTTGATTGTGGAATCTCCTTCATTCAGTGTTTCCAAATGATCCCAAATAGCTTTAGTAGTAGACCTATCTGATAATCCCATGATTTGTTGATCTAATAAAGCACTCAAACGTGCTTCTCTTGCTTTGCAATCATTCTCCTCATCTTTAGCTAAGGTAGTTGGAGCAGTCTGACCAGCCACAACAGCAATATAGCCATTCTTTGTAACTTCCCAGATGTCTTTACCAATGCAATTCAGATGTGTCTCCATCTTGATCTTCCATATCCCACAGTTGGTTCCATCAAGTTTAGGACTATCCTTCCTGAAATAATTAGTAGTCATTGGATCTCCTCAAGTTGTTAAACTTCTACAAAAGAGGACTAAGCTCTGATACCAATTTTTAGGTCCCAGAGACAACTGAGAAGGGGGGGGTGAATCATTTGTATAATAAATTCAAATCAAAATCTATTAAACCAACTTAATGCGTAATACCGATAAACTAGTTAAGTATGTTGGTAGACAGTGTTAACAGTAAATTGCTATACCGGTAAAGATTAATGCATGAAACACAAACATAAAGTCATCCACAACACATAACACAAATATTTGTACGTGGAAACCCTGTAAGGGGAAAAACCATGGTGGGAAACCTTACCCACAATCAGATGATACTACTGCCGATAGTAAGTGTACATAAATGGGGTCTGCACATGGAGAAAGCCCAACAGCCTAGAGGTCACTGCTTAATCGCAAAATGGGAGTCACACTAACTACAGTTGGATGGTTAAATCCAATAAGAATGTACTACACAAAATAGCATCTTCATATGCTGGATTCAGTACCGGTGTAATGCTGATATGCTTCTACAAAAACCTAGCTTCACCTTCAAATGATGTCTCTATGTATACCTCTGCTTAATCTCGCATATACCTTCTCACAATCCTTTTTCTCATTCCACATTCGATCTTACAAATAAGATCTTACATTTATACCATAACCTAAGACCAATTTTAATAGGCCGACTCTACAAGATATTACAAACATTTTACAAACAATATAATATCTGATGCAATAACCGATTGAACATGTCATCTTAATGCATTTACAATCAATAATAAATCATCTCCATAGCATGCCATGCTGATCTGAAAAAGATAAACCTACCAGTGTAACCCTAGGTAACCCTAGACCTATTTGTCAGTAAAAGCAAATATGTAAATATGAATATACCATTGATTAATTCTTCAAAACAAAGTGTCTGCATGATGTCTTCAACATTACCAAGTTTCTTCCATATCATTCCAAGTGTCGATGATCATTTTATCCTACCGGTGAACATTATATCCTGCCGGTGAACCATATACCAGTAACTGTTCAATAGTTGCTTGCCGGTGAATGCTGCTGGATCTCCAAAGTGCTAGTGTTTTAGTAGGTGTTGACATCAATGACAAAACCATACCAAAATACCAATACCATCAATGTGGAATTGTATAGGCATCTTCTTTTTGATGAAATCCTAGGTTACCCAAACCATGTTCCTATTGAAATAAGGGACAAACTCCCGAAATTTGCTAGAAACAATGCAATAAGTGCAGACGAACACCAGAAGTCTTTCACTAACATGATTAATGACTAGGATATTGCCAATGAGGATGTGATTATGAAATTTTTTGTGCAGTCTTTAGTGGATGGTGCCAGAGATTGGTATAGAGGGTTACCTGTAGATAGCATCAATTCTTGGGATGAATTCAAGAATTGTTTTCAAGAGAAATATGGTGACAAGAAAAATGTTAGCTTCATGCTCAATGAATTTAACAACATCAAAAAGTCTAATAATGAGGTTGTCGCAGATTTTAATTCCAGGTTTCAAAAGGCAATGGGTAGACTATTTCAAGTGATGAGGCTAGATGAGAATGTCTGTTTAACCACTTATTACAGTGCCTTTCATCCTAAGATGGATTACATTCTCATAGATAAGAACCCACATAGTTTAAGAGATGCTTTCAGATTGCAATTAATGTAGAGAGTAATAGAAAGGCATCAGGTAAAGTGGGAAGAACTGATGGAAGATTGTCGCAGGAACAAAAACCACAACAAAATAAATCCTCTAAAGAAGAGGATAAAATAGAGAAATTAATGGCTGTTATTAAGGATCTTACTACTAAAGTAAGTAAATTTGAGAAGCCTCACTACAATTGGTAAGACAGACCTTCTAGGTTGCATGATATGTTATATAACACTGCATGGAAAGATGGCAAACCTGTGCAAGATAGATCAAAAGGAACACAAAATCAAAACACCCCTAATCCTTTAAAAGGAGTAAATGTACATAACATGGAAAATACCCCTTGGTGTATGGCATGTGATGGACCACATTCTCCCTATCAATGTGTTGTGGCTCAAGCTCTAAATGCATCCATGAGGGATGAGGGTGAACCTGGAGTTAATATGCTTGAGTATACTGTGGACAATAACTCTGAGTCTTCAGAAGATGAAGCAAGTGAATATGATGTCTCGAGAAGCAATGCAAATTGCCAAGGGCAATTGAAAATTGATTGGCATCCCACTTTGAATGTAGTCACAATTGAAGATGAAGAGATTCATCTTAGAAGGCCTAGCTAGGAGGAAGTCAAGAATCTCACTAAGGCTGCAATAGCCAAAGCTAACCATAACTATAATCTGAGAAGCAACAAAAATGATGAAAGTCAGCATAGGCCTCGTTCTATGTTTGCTAAGGAAATTTCTTCTAAGAGGACCATTGAAAACAAAACTCCTATCAAAGATAGTCAGGCTAAAAGTGATCAGTCAAGTAATTCAGGGAAACCTAATGTTGTTGATACAACTGGTAATAAGGCAGAGACCACTGTGTTGGCATCACAATAAGTTTTGAAGTCTTAATATTATTATTTTGTCATTGATGTCAAGCAATTGATTTTCTGATTCAGTATGATGTTGCCATATCTTAAAAAGTATGTTTTGATGAGCATAAAGATGTTGGTAAAAGACACAGAAAGAATGTGAAAATGAAGGGGAGTAATAGGTTATTCAATGGGCAACTATTACCGCGTTAGATAGTGATGAGATTATGATGCTTTGATTGTTTTGATATCTTATATATATGTATTCAAAGACTGAACATGAAGGGGAAAAGATTTCACATAATAGAATGAGTAAAGGTTTGATACTATTCTATTTTACTGAGCAAGGAGCTAGTCGGTAAACACCAAGGTTACCGATGTCGGTTAATGAAAGAAAAAGTCACCGAGAAGAGAATGTCTACCGAGTAAAGTTCAGTATTAACCGAGTATGAACCGAGCAGTAATAGAATGCATTAAATACAGTGTATACACTATTTAATGAAGGATGCCGATGAGCTGGAGTTTTATTGAAGATAGGAATGTCGTGCAAGAAGTTTGTTAAGGATAAATGGCAATTAAAATTCAAGAGTAAGATCTACAACACAAATTGAACAGTCATAACCAAGCATAAGTACCAAGAAAGGTATACAAGTTTCAAGGAAAGATAAAATGTTTTTCAGATCGAAGGATATAATGAACCTAGTCAAGTTTGAAGATCTGATGGCTAAGATTAATCATGGGAAATGTGATTAGGGAGATTAAGCGGTCAGGAATTGCTTATAAATAAAGTAATTTTGTTGAACAAGAAAGTGGGCAAACTGAAGCACAGTGATGCTACAGAGGTGATTACCGAGTACAAAAGATTGAAGATCTAATTGAAGAACAGATTGAGAAGCCCAGCAAGGAGAAAGATAAGTCTTATGACAAGATTATCTTGAGCATATTGAGCACATAGAATCTTCTTTAATATTTTAGATGTGAAGTTGTAGATGTATTTTATTACTGTTATTTATGTTTGTAAGTGACAGGAAATCTCTTAACCGAGTGGACTTAACAGTCTTATTTGTAAATCCTCTTGGAAGGTAACATTCTGAATGAGTGTTTGAAATCCTTTGACAAGGTTACTTCTAACAAAGTGAAGATTCTAACAGATTTGAGGGAAATACTTTGACCGGGTCACATCTAGCAATGTGTATGTAATCTTTAACAGGATTTGCTTTTAACCGAGCATACTCTAGAAGAGTATATTTTCTTGTGGGTCTGAAATCTCACAGTGGTTTTTCCCTATTAGGGTTTCCACGTTAAATATGGTGTCAAATGTGATTTAATGTTTCATGTTTATCTATTTATGAGTTTGAATGATTTACAGGCATAAGTTGCATATCAAGTAAATGCTACCGAGGTTGAATTTGATTAGAGTAAAAATTATTGGGGTTATTTGATTCAACGCCCCCCCCTCTCATCTAACTAACAATTGGTATCATAGCTAGGACTCTGGAAGAAAAAGTTTAAAGGTACTTGAGGAAAGATCCAAAGATGTATAAAATGGATGCACCAAAGCTGAACAAGTCAAGTTTCACCACATGGCAGAAAAGGATGAAGTTGCACTTATCAGGAATTGGAGAATATGCAACATATTATCTAGAGAATGATTACAATGAACCTAGCACCTAACCTATGAAAATGGAAGAAATAAAGGCAAAGCAAGAACACATTCAAGCAATGATAGAGATAACATCAGCTTTGACCGACTCAGAGTTTAATGATCTAGAAGGTTGTAATGATGCCAAAGCAATGTGGAATAAGCTCACATCTATGTATGGTGGAGACAAACATGTTCAAAGAGCAAAAGCAGACAGTCTAAGAGGACAACTTGAATCCATGAGAATGAATGAAGGTGAGAACATAATCCAATACAGTACAATGTTAAAGGAAACTGTCAATCAAATCAAAGGAGCAGGAGGAACTATTGAAGAAAAGGATGTAACAAGTAAGTTGTTGAGAACACTTCTACCTACTTATGCCATTAGAGTATTTGCAATTAATGAATTAAGGTTTGTACCAAACATGCCAGTCTCCTTGGATGCTACTATCGGTAAGCTACATGCTTTTGAGTTAAGTAATTTTGATAACAGTGGGTCTTCGATAAATAAAGTTGAATCTGCATTCAGTTCTTTTCATCTCAGTGAATCTGAAGATTATAATGATAGAATGTCTAAGTATACTGAAGGAAATCACAGTGGAGCAAGTGAGAGATTTCACAAAAACATGGAAGAAGTACACAAACTATATGAGGAAATCAGAAAACAAGAAAAGTTTGAAGCATTATTGGCCAGAAGGTTACCGAGAGGCAAAGGTAAGTATAAAGGGAAGTTACCTTTAAAATGTTTTAACTGTGATAAAATTGGACATATGGCGTCTAACTATCCTGACAAAGATGATGAAAAGAAAGAATACCGAGATGAGAGACAAAAAGACAACCAATACAGAAGGCACCGAGACTTCAGAAGGAGAGAAAGAAAGACATGCCTAGTAGTTGATGAGGAATCCAATGCTGATAAATCTGATGAGATTGAGATGGAGGAAGTTGTATATGTGGCTATCAAAGATGGATCAGATGAAGAAAGGGATGAAGAAAAATCCTTAATATCACACATAAATAAAAATTATTCTTGGATCATAGATAGTGGATGCTCACATCACATGACAGGTGATAAACACAAGTTTGTTAAATTAGAAGATTATGATGGAGGTTATGTAAGATTTGGTAACGATGCACCATGTCTTGTGAAAGGTAAAGGTTCTATCAGACTTCTTGACAATGCTAAATGTGATAATGTATATTGGGTTGAAGATCTGAAATACAATTTGTTGAGTGTAGCACAGCTAAATAATACAGGGTACCGAATAGAATTTCAGAAAGCAATTGTCAAAGTTCATGACAAACATGGAAAGTTAGTTGCTACTGGGACTCAAACAAGAGGTAATACATTTCACCTTGACTCAACTCGGAACAATTGTCTGTATGCAAAAATAGAAGATACCTGGTTATGGCATAAAAGGTTTTGTCATGTAAATTTTGATAATCTAATCAAAATAAGTAAGAAGCATCGTGTAAGAGGTCTATTGAGCTTGGAAAAACATGACAATGCCAGATGGGTAAGATGACAAAATCAAGCTTTACAAGTAAGTCTTGCACTTCTAAAGGAATTTTAGATCTTGTACGCACTAATCTTTGTGGTCCTATGAAAGTTTAAATTTACTATGGTGATAAATACTTCATATTATCTGTGGATGATTACTCAAGGATGATGTCAGTTACATTTCCAAAAGAGAAATCAGAAGCTTTTCAAATGTTCAAATGGTATAGGGCAAGAGTTGAAAAAGAAATAGGAAGATAGTTGAAATGTCTTAGATCTGATAGAGGAGGAGAATTCATTTTTGATGAATTTAACTTATTTTGCAATGATCATAGTATAAAAAGACAAGTGTCAGCATGAAGGACACCACAGCAAAATGGAATAGCTGAAAGAAGGAACAAATCAATTATAGATTGTGCCAGAAATTTCATGATAGAAAAGAGAGTACCTCAAATATTTTGGAGAGAAGCAATAAGCACTGCAGTTTACACCTTGAACCAAGTACAACTGAAGAAAGGATCTATGAAGACACCTTATGAAATCTGGTATGACAAGAAACCAAATGTAAGTTATTTTAAAATATTTGGAAGTAGATGTTATGTTCACAAAGATGATAGAAATGGAAAATTTGATCAGAAAAGCGAGGAAGGAACATTTCTTGGTTATTCCTCTAGGAGTAAACCATTTAAATGTCTGATCAAATCATCTAACAAAATTGTGGAAAGTGCAAATGTGAAAATTGATGAATTTGTAGAAAGGAATGATGAAAGAAATTCTAAAGAACCAGAAGATTATGAAGAATTTGTATATGTACAACCGACTAGTTTTACCGAGAAAGCCAATGAAGAAAATACTAAGTTAGCGAGCAATGAAGAAGATCATACAGAGCCTACCGAGCCTATATTAGCAAAATATGTCAGAAGAAATCATGCATCAAGTCAGATTATAGGAGATAAGGATGCTTCAGTGATGACAAGGAACAAACTGAGACACAACACATGTTTGATATCCAAATTTGAACTGAGGACAGTAAAAGAGGCATTAAGCAATGAAGATTGGATAAATGCTATGACAAAAGAGATTGATCAAATCAAGAAAAATGAAACATGGACATTGGTCCCAAGACCAAAAGAGAAAAATGTAATCGGTACAAAGTGGATTTTCAAGAATAAGCTAAATGAAAAAGGTGAGGTCATTCGGAATAAAGAAAGGCTAGTTTGCAAAGGTTATGCTCAAGAAGAAGGAATAGACTATGTAGAAACTTTTGTACCTGTAGCAAGACTTGAAGGAGTAAGAACATTGTTGGCATATGCTGCTTACAAAAATTTCAAGGTATATCAAATGGATGTTAAATCTACATTTTTGAATGGTATACTAGAAGAAGAAGTCTATATTGAACAACCTAGAGGATTTATTGAAGAGAAGAATAAAGATTAGGTATGTAAGTTGAACAAAGCTTTATATGGTCTAAAGCAAGCACCTAGAGCATGGTATGAAAGGTTGAACTCTTACTTATTAAATATTGGATTTATAAGGACTAGTGAGAATAGCAACATGTATATGAAGAATGATGAGAATGGAGTATTGATGTCAGCCATATTTGTTGATGATATTATTTTTTGTGGAAATGATTCTTTATGTAAGAAATTTGGAAATGAAATGTGCAAAGAATTTGAGAAGTCATTAATAGGTGAGATAAAGTATTTTATAGGTTTACAAATACTGCAAATGAAAAATGGGATTTTTATTACTCAATCCAAGTATATAAAGGAAATCTTGAAGAAATTTGGAATGGAGGATTCTAAACCTGTAAGTACTCCTATGACTACTAATTGTAAACTATCAAAGAATGATGAATCTGCATCTGTTGATGAGACACTTTACCGATCTATGATTGGAAAATTGCAATATGGAGTTCACAGTAGGCCTGATAGAGCACATGTAGTAGGTATAGCTGCAAGATTTTCTACAGATCCCAAAGAAACTCATATGATAGCAGTCAAGAGAATTTTCAGATATTTGAGAGGCACTGAAGATTATGGTCTACTATATGAAAAGAGGAATGATTTTGACTTAAAAGTCTATACTGATGCTGATTGGCCAGGAAATATTGATGACAAGAAAAGCACAAGCAGTGGAGCTTTCTTTTTGGGAGAAAGAATAGTAAGTTAGCTTAGCAAGAAACAAAGATGCATTTCACAGTCAATAGTTGAAGCTGAATATGTCGTTGTAGCATTGAATTGTACCAATATAGCATGGATCAAACAACTGTTGGAAGGAATGAATGAGACAGTTACCAGGCCAGTAACTATATTTTGTGATCATACAAGTGCTATTAACATTTCAAAGAATATGGTAATGCACTCTAAGACAAAACATATCTCTATAAAGTATCATTATCTTAGAGAAGAAGTTCAAGAAAAGAATGTTGTGCTAGAATATGTTAGCACAAAGGAACAAATCGCAGACATCTTCACAAAGCCATTGCCAAGGGACACTTTTGAGTATCTCAGAAGTAAGTTAGGGGTACTACCCCTATCTAGCACTCACTGATAGAGTTCGGTAACAACATCTATTCTATGACTCCAAAGAATACTATTTGTAAGTTTATGTTGATTTACACACTTTAGAAGGATGTCTAAAGTTGTGCAGGATATAGTGAATGAAGACAAGTTGCTCTGACCAAGATACATTTGTATATGTTTGAACTACAAGGAAATTACTTCATGGGGGGAGTAATTATGGATCAGTCTTACTCTTAGCATTCCTGTCAAAGGGGGAGAAGATTATCAAATAGGAAAAGGTTACAACAGGGAGATGATTGTTTACAGCTCAAGGATAACAAGAGAAGAATAGCAGTTTGAATCAATTGGAATAAATCAAGTTGGTATTTCCATCAATGCCAAAGGGGGAGATTGTTGGCATTACAATAAGTTGGGAGATTGTTGGCATTGAAATAAGTTTGATGTCTTAATATTATTATTTTGTCATTGATGTCAAGCAATTGATTTTTTTATTCAGTATGATGTTGCCATATCTTAAAAAGTATGTTTTGATGAGCATAAAGATGTCGATAAAAGACACAGAAAGAATGTGAAAATGAAGGGGAGTTATAAGTTATTCACTGGGCAACTATTACCGAGTTAGACAGTGATGAGATTATGATGTTTTGATTGTTTTGATATCCTATATATATGTATTCAAAGACTAAACATGAAGGGGAAAAGATTTCACGTAATAGAATGAGTAAAGGTTTGATACTATTCTATTTTACCGAGGAAGGAGCTAGTTGGTAAACTCCAAGGTTACCGATGTTGGTTAATGAAAGAAAAAGTCACCGAGAAGAGAATGTCTACCAAGTAAAGTTCAATATTAATCGAGTACCAATCGAGTAGTAACAGAATGCATTAAATAAAGTGTATACATTATTTAATGAAGGATGCCAATGAGCTGGAGGTTTATTGGAGATAGGAATGTCATGCAAGAAGTTTGTTAAGGATCAATGGCAATTAAAATTCAAGAGTAAGATCTACAACACAGATTGAATGGTCATAACCGAGCACAAGTACCAAGAAAGGTATACAAGTTTCAAGGCAAGATAAAATGTTTTTTAGATCGAAGGATACAATGAACCTAGTCAAGTTTGAAGATCTGATGGCTAAGATCAATCATTGGAAATGTGATTAAGGAGATTAAGCGGTCAAGAATTGCTTATAAATAAAGTAATGTTGTTGAACAAGAAAGTGGGCAAACAGAAGCATAGTGATGCTACAAAGGTGATTACCGAGTACAGAAGATTGAAGATCTGATTGAAGAACAAATTGAGAAGCCCAACAAGGAGAAAGATAAGCCTTATGACAAGATTATCTTGAGTATATTGAGCACATAGAATCTACTTTAACATTTTAGATGTGAAGTTGCAGATATATTTTATTACTGTTATTTATGTTTGTAAGTGACAGGAAATCTCTTAGCCGAGTGGACTTAACGGTCTTATTTGTAAATCCTCTTGGAAGGTAACATTCTGAATGAGTGTTTAAAATCCTTTGACAAGGTCACTTCTAACAAAGTGAATATTTTAATAGATATGAGGGAAATCCCTTGACCGGATCACATCTAGTAATGTGTATGTAATCTTTAATAGGATTTGCTTTTAACCGATCATACTCTAGAAGAGTATATTTTCTTGTGGGTCCGAAATCCCACTGTGGTTTTTCCCTATTAGGGTTTCCACATTAAATATGGTGTCAAATGTGATTTAATGTTTCATGTTTATCTATTTATGAGTTTGAATGGTTTACAGTCATAAGTTGCATATCAAGTAAATGCTACCAAGGTTGAATCTGACTAGAGTAATAATTATTGGGGTTATCTGATTCCCCCCCCCCCCTTCTCATCTAACTAACACACTTGTGATAAGAGAACAAGTCACCAGAAGACAGAGAAGGATAAAGCTCATGTTGAGTCTAATGTTAATACTACTTTTGATATGACTCAAGCTTAAACACAGATGAAAGTTTCATTACCTTTGATAGAGCTGTTAAAAATAAAAGAACATAGAGAGGTTGTTTTTTCTTTGATTTCAAGTATATCCAATGTAGATGCTTCTTCTAAAAGGGGAACTAAAAAGGATGATAAGGATGAAGGACAAAAGGTCCCAGGATTTTATGTGGGTGCCACTATTAATCAGGAACCATCTCAGGTTGATCCCTTTTATGTCACATTGTTAGTAAATAACAGATTGATAAAAAATAGCATGATAGATTATGGTGCAGCTACTAATGTAATGCTTTGTGGGGTTATGAAAGAACTAGGTTTGTCAGTAAACACTTCATATGGGAGGTGTTATGCTATGGATAATAGAGAAGTGCCTGTTGTGGGTACTATGAAAAATATAGTAGTAAAAATAGGAGCATTCCCTAAAGCTACTTATAAAATGGATGTAATAGTCACAGACACCAAGCCCCATTATGGCATGCTTTTGTATAGACAGTGGGTTGTTGCTGTTGGAGGGCATGTTCAACTAGATTTATCATATGCAACTATACCAGTGAATGGGAATTCAGTAAAATTATACAGAGAACCACATACCCCAGTGGTTATTAAAAAAATAGACCTAAACATGCTTAATTGCATGGTTGATGTAGATCCTGATAAATTTAGGATTGAATCCATTCAGCCTCAATTAAATAATATTGATCCTATTGTTGATGAGTTGGAATCTCAGCAAGAAAGTTTGTGGTAGATGTACTTTGATGGAGCCTGCTCTAAAGAAGGGTATGGAGCAGGAGTTCTCTTTGTTTCCCCATTAGGTATTACCTTCAAGTATTCCTTTCAGTTGGCATTCCAATGTATAAATAACACAGATGAGTATGAGGCTCTGTTATTAGGCCTAGAAATTGTGAAAAGACATGGGATCAAGTTGTTAAGGGTCTGTGGAGATTTTGAACTTGTAGTGTCTCAAGTAAGGTCAAGATATGCATCTAAAAATGACAAGTTAAAAAAGTACAAGCATGCTGTTTGGGATGTCATTGAACACTTTGATGCATTTTCTATTGATTGGATTGAAAGGTCTAAGAATATTATGACAAATTTTTTAGCTAATGTTGCATAAAAAAATGATGATGTAACATTGACTGGAGTCTCAATTATTGAGACAAAAGCTAGACCAGCCATCCCAGATAACGTGTACAATTGCCAAGTTTTTGAGGATGATGAAGACATACTTAGATTTGTACAATGCATAGATGACTATGAAGGTCAAAAACTTGATTGTAATGCATTGGTGGAAGTAGTAGATGGACAGGAAACAATTTTTGGAGGTGATATAGTGCAGTTAGAGACTAATGAAATACCCAGGGGACTAGTTGAACTAGAGGGTATGTTCAATTACAATAATGGACACTTACATCAAAGGTCATCTATCAAGTTAGATGAGTTGGAAGAGGTAAACTTGGGGACTGAATCTTCCCTAAGTTGGTGTATATTGGGAAAAATGTGTTTCCCCATATCAATACTAACCTGATTAATTTTCTCAGAAAGTACAAACATGTTTTTGCTTGTTCCTATGAGGACTTGAAAGCGTATAGACAAGATTTATTTCAACATGAAATACCTTTGCAGGCTGCTAAATTGAAATATGAAATTATGGAAAAATAGGCCTATGCTTTATTCAAGGCTATTAAAGTATTTAGGCCTTATCTGGTAAATGCCCAAATTGTAGCCTATGTACCACATGCAGTTGTGAAAGACACTCTGTCCCAGTCTGAAGTAACCGGAAAAAGATGCAGATAGATAAATAGAATTCAAGAATTTGATCTTGAGATCAAAACACAAAGCCGATAAGAGGTCTAGGCTTAGCCAAGTTAATGACTGAGACAAAATTTGAGGATATTGACATAAATAATGTTGAGACTGAAGAAGCTATTGCAACCAGCATTGAGATGCAACCATGGTATTCAGATATGGTATACTTCTTGAAGAATGCCACATGTCTAGAAGGTATGACACACAACCAAAAGAGAACACTAACATTAAAATCATAGAAATATGTTCTTATTCAAGGAGACCTATATTGGAGGAACAATGATGGCATGCTACTGGTTTGTTTGGATGAATTCCAAGCTGAGAAGGTTCTGAAACAGATGCACAATGGGGTGTGCGGAGGCCACTATTCAGTTAAGACTACTATTGGTAAGATAATCAGAGTAGGTTATTATTGGCCAACTTTGTTCAAGGATGCTCATAAGCATGTTCAAAAATGTGATCCTTGTCAGAGGTTCTCTTCTAAACTAAAGTATGTTGGTGATTTGCCTTTGAATTTTGTTACAGCTACAACCCCTTTCAATCAATGGGGTATTGACTTTATTGGTGAAATAATAGATAAATCAAGTAGGGGCCATAGATAGATCCTGGTGGCTATAGATTATTTCACCAAGTGGATTGAAGCCATACCCACCAAACAGGCTACTAGTAGAGTAGTTATTGATTTTTTGATGGATAATATAATGACAAGATTTGGTGTGCCTGCTAAAATAGTCATGGACAATGCCATGTGCTTTAGGTCTGAGGAGTTCATAGAGTTTTGTGCTAATTATGGGATTATTATGTCATACTCCTCACCATACCACCCACAAGGAAATGGCCAAGCAGAATCAAGTAATAAAAGTCTCCTCAACATTATCAAGAAGATCCTAGAGGAAAATAAAAGGTCCTGGGATCAAAAGCTCAACTTAGCTTTATGAGCCGACAGGGTGACTGTAAAAAAGGCCATTGGTACATCCTCTTTTGAGTTGGTATATGTAGTGAAGGCCAGACTACTTGTAAATAATTTGCTTCTAGTTTTAAAAAAATTGTAGACTAAAGAATTAGAAATGTCTAAGCCCATGGAAGAAAGAATGATGCAGTTAGTAGAGCTGGAGGAAATGAGGACTGTAGCACATAAAAGGAATATGAAACTTCAATTATAGTCAAATTACCTTTTTGATAAAAGGACTAGTACAAGAAAATTCCAGATTAGTGATATGGTGCTACAGTGGAATGAAAGAGATCAAGACAAAGGAAAGAACAAGAAATTTGAATCGCTGTGGATAGGTCCTCTGATCATTTTTGGTGTCAATGGAAAAGATTCCTATTTCCTTCAAATATTGAATGGTGAGTTATAGGAACTGCCAGTGCATGGACAGTTTCTGAAATAATATTTCTCATGAAAAAAATTTATTTTCCATGCACAGTAGGTTAGGTTTACTTTTTTTTGTTCTTCTTTGTTTTAGTTTTCTTTTGTTAGGGTTTTATTGGTTTGCATTCCAGAGTTTTTTGATAGGTTCTTGTGTTGGTATTGCATCCAACCATCCCCAGTCATAGCTAGTGTTATTAGTGTTTTGAATATTGTTGGAAGTCCTGCCTTTACTCCTTAAAAGTCTTTCAAATTTTGGGTTGATCCTTGTCTGCGAGTCCATGGTTCTTAAGGGTTTAGGGTTTTACAATTTCAAAATCATTTAAACAATAAACCTTTGTGTCGCATTATTTCCAAGTCACTTCTATTTACTCTTTTCTTTTTCCACTTAAGTGGAAGGTTCACTGTGTCGTTGAAAGGGGCCATTTTGAATTTTTTTAGGCTTAGGCGGGCTCTGTTTTAAATTTGAAATGTTTCATATTTTCCTAAGTCTTAAGTTTTTTTGTATCTATGTGTCAGGTTCCTAAATGTTGGATGAGTTTCTTTTGATCCAATGATTGTCGTGATACCGTGATTGGAAGTTGCACATTAAATATTCATCACGGTCCAATGACAAACCACTAGCAGCAGGCCTGATCAGATAGTTAATGGAGGAAGTTAGTGCAAATGGTGAAGTAGTGGCGGTTAAGTAATGAAGGATCTTAAGGATCAAACAGTTATCTCATAATCCAATGGTTGTCGCTAGACCATGATTGAGAGATGCTCATCTTTTCTTTATCACGGACTAGCGACTAAGTGGTATGCCTGGCTATTATGGGTGGTTCGGGTGTGTTAACAGGTTGGTAAGTTCGAAGGAAATCAATGGTTGTTGTTGTACCGCAATTGGAAGTTGCTTGAATTTTAAACTTTGGGAGTCAACAACATGCTGTTAGTAGTCCCGGCGGTTAATTTTTATCTATCATGTGTTGGTGGTTAAGTAATGATGGTTAAGCTATGACTGTTCTTTAAAGCCTGAGTAAAAATGAAATGATCTGACGACTATTGTTGGACTGCAATGAGGAGATGCTCAAACTTTAAGCTTTGCAGATCAGCGCTAAAGAGAAGATAAGTGACTAAGTGGTGGGCCCACTTTGAAAGCTAGTATGATTAAAGGATGTGTTAGTTTTTCATGATCCGATAGCGGTCGCTAGACCACAATTGAAAGTTTCTTGAACTTTAATCTTTGCGGATCAGCGACTGAAGGAAAAAGTACTTGGAAGAAGCCTTTCTGGTCCATTGGAGCCAAAATTCAAAATTTCAAAAGGATTAATTGCAGAAGTGTGCGGCTTTATTGATAGTAATTAATGCTCATTTTTTAATTAAGGTCCCTCCATATGACATTGTTTTGAAGTGTAAATTTTCAAAGAAGCATTCAAGAAGATCTATAGAGAATAGGTGCATGATTTTGTGATTTCTCAAGCGATAGGTAAGTTCTTCTGCGACTGTGCTTTACAATTCCTATTTGTGTGGCATTATTTGGTGTTTGAACTTCAGAAGAGGTTATTTGAATAACAATTGAAGTAAGGATAGTTTTAAAATAGCACCACGAAGGGAATTTAAGGGAAAGATAGACTACCAAGAGAGGGCTATGTGTGATGAATTTTTAGAACAACTGGCTCAATCTACTAATAGTGCGGCCAAGATAAAAGAACGTGTTCCCAAATCTCCCCGCCTTCAGATTGGTGATGGTTTGTACGACAAGGGATGTTGGCTAAGAGATGCGTAGATAGGTATGATAGGTCTAGGTTTATTCAGGGTAGGATTTGATCAACAGAATGCACCTACTCCTATAAATAGTATATGGGAATTAGATGTTGGAAAACTAGTGGTCCCTGGAGTCTTCATGGACATTGATTTGTTGACCCAAATTGCAAAAAGCTATGACCCTATCACTAGGATTGTGAGATGTAAATGGGGGGCCCTTAATTGAAATTAATGATGATGAATTCAGAAGGGTTTTTCGGCTAAGTGAGGCCTCAAACTATTTGGAACCCATTGATTTTGAGATGTTCAAGAAGGTTTATGATGCCCAGAGGGATCATCTTAGGAGTGGGCCATTGAAGGAATTTTTTGCAAAGATAGGAGGATTGACATTGGTAGGCCCTACCACAATCTAGCCCTTCCCTATGATTTTTTTCACTTTAAGGGCTAAGGGTATATGTTGGTTTCTATGTCAAATTCTTGGGGAAGATGAAGAGAATGCCATGCCTACCCATTTTATGCCTATGATGGCACAAATATTGAACCCATCCTTAGCAGTAACCTATGATTTCACACCTTATCTTACAGATGCCATTCATGAAGGTCTAATCAGGATAAATAATGCTAAGGTGGATAGACCTTTTGACTAGTACTCCTTGTTGATGCACATGTTCTTGTTTAAAGGTGTTGAATATTTTGCAAAGAATATGGATTTACTAAGGGAAAAGGATGGTGAAGACATGCCTGTTAAGTTATGGAGTACAGATTTGTCCTAGGAGAGAGATGATGCAAGTTACTTGAAATTTGACAAAAGCTTTGCATCTAGGCTCAGAATCCTTCCATGTCAAGAGAACCGTAGGATCCTGAAGGCTCTCCTTGAATTCATTAGACCAAAGGAGTTTGCTGAGAATAGTAAGATTGTGCACAATTGGAGTGACATAATCTTTTATCTTGTTTCCATGATTTTCAGACTATATGGTTTCAGGGGAACCCTGTATCTGCTTCCCTATCAGGTTCCTTTGAAGATCGACATTGTTGAGATTTTGAGGCAGATTCGAGGCCTACAAGAAATAGAGCTAACAAACAAATGAAGAGGGACAATTTTACCAATAGTCACTTTGGCATATCATTTTGTAGTCACCAAGGCTGGTTGGTTACATTTTCAATGCTTCCTTCAGCCATAAAGATTGTTAATGGCAGTTACTAGGTTTGCTGATCCAGAGGACTTCTTCAACAGTATGTTCAGGAAGAAAGTTAGGTGTGGGGGTAGAACTCATCAATTTCACTTTCATGAAGATCTGATAAGAAATGAAATCAATTTGGATGAGTGGGAAGTAAGAAAGGAAAAGTGGTTGGCATTCAAGAAGACTCTTCATTTTGTCCAACATTTTGACAAGAACTATGATCCTTTGAATAGTTTTCACCCTTTTGAAGAAAAGATTAAGTTTTTGGTAGACTATTTTGAAGATGCAATGCAAACCTTGAATGAGAAGAAGGATGTTGTAATGAAAGCAGATCCTGAGAAAACTAAGCTTGTTTTAGTTAGGCCTATTTTTGCTAAAGTTGTTCCCCCTAGTGAGTATGTGATGTATAAGAGGTCAGGGTATAATGTAGTGATGCCAAGGAAAGATGAGCCTTCTACGTCAAAAGGAAAAAGGCCAATGGAGGATGCCTTTGAGTCACAAGCCTCCCCAAAAAGGCAAAGGTTGGAAAAGGAAGCGCAGTCAAGTGAGTCTTTGTATTCTTCTTCTCAATCCCCATTATTTATAGGTGATGAGCAGGCATTAGCTAACCAATTGTTGTAGTTAGAAAGCCTAGGAGAGATTGCATCCACACACAGAGAACTACAAGAAGGGATGCCAGAAGAGCTAGTAGGTGCCAAAATGGACCTAACTGTTGAAGAGTTTGTAGGCAAAGAACTGGATCCTATCGTTAACTAGGCCAGTGATGAATTTTTGGCTGATAACAGTTTTATCAAAATAGGAGCATTTTTGCAATTTGTTTGCAGAAGACATATTGAGCAATTTAAACAAAGATGTGAAAAGGGGAAAGTGGAGAAACCCCATAAAGATACATATGTTGTGGAAGAAAAAATAAAGCAAGTAATTTTGAGAGAATTTGAAGCAATTACCCCTGAGAAAGGGAGAAAATTGATTGTAGATGCTCAAGTTTTGATTCTCTCAAAATAGGACATAGTTGATGCCTTAGTTTTTGATGCAGTTAGAAAAGAAACCAAGCCTCTGAAAGGAATAAATTATAGTAATGACCATGCGACCCTTGTTATATGGTCACTAAAGAGGGAAGAAAACAAAAGAAGGAAAGACTCCTCAGAATCTGATTACTCAAGAGGTATGATTGTAAAGAGAGTTAGGGATACAAGGGTAGTAGATGTTGCCAAAACAACCTTAGAGTCTACTGAATTTGGTATGGCAGTGGCTGAGAAACAAGCCAAGGAGAAATCTGATCTCCAGGTGAAGTTAGAGGTAGTCCTAAAAGCTAACAATGAAGCAAAGCTTGAGATAGCTCATAAGGACAACACCACTACAGATTTGAAGAATAAATTGGGAGGACAACATCAAAAGGGTGAGTCTTCCAATCTGATGAGTGCCTCTTCTCCTACTAGACCCCCTCCTTCCAGCCCAATTATTGAATTCCTGCCTTCTCCCATGACTCCTAGTTTTAAATCAGCTGAGAACATTCAAGATGAACTGGAGATATTGAAGCAGGCCCAGGCAATATTTGCAAACAAATATGAGGAGAAGATCAAGGGTACTATTTTGAAGTTTGTTGATACTATTGGAGCATCAATTGTTTACATTTATATGAAAAGAATATTTAATATTTTGAATTCTTTGAAAGAAGATAAGGCTATTTTGGAACCAATTTTGGATAAATGGATTTCCAGAGAGGTTGATTTAGATCTTATATATTCATCCTAGGAGGAAGATGGTGTTGATGCCACTATTAAAACCACTTACGAATTGGTAAAAGGTTTGTCCAGGTTTGCAGCTGAAAGAGTCAATGTAGAAAGAAAGGCAAACTTATATAGAAAAGACACCTGTAAGATAAACTTTTTGACCATGGATGTAGACAAAAAGATGAGCAAGGTACAAGAAGAGATCAATAAACTTGTTGATAATTTTGTTAACTCACCCGATACATTATCAGTATTTGAGGAAAAGATAACAAATTTTGAGGAAGAATTGCTCAAATTAGAAAGAGAAAAAGAGAAAATAATAAACAAGGCAAAAATTTTGAGATCTAAACTAAGTCCAAGATTGGACTATTTAGCATCTTTGCGTAAGGAAATCGCATAGGCACTAACACAGGGTAGCAAAACACCGGTAGAGAACTTGCAGCATCTCACCGTTACAGTATACAGAACTGAGATAGCAATAAAGGAGAGCAAGAAGTTTATGGATGGTATAAACTTAATTTTGGGAGATATTCTTCAGATAATAACTACCCAACTACAAGGTTGAGGTTATGAATTGGTACAACTACAAAATCTACTAACCTTTGTCATTGATGCCAAAGGGGGAGTAGTAGATGAGAAAATTCAAAACATAGGGATCACATGCTCAGGGGGAGCTCTCACATTTTTGGTGACATTTTTTTGGTATACACATTTTTGGATATCTTTTTGAAATTTCTCATGAGTGTTGCCATCAATGCCAAAGGGGGAGATTGTTGGCATATGGACACTCCAATGAGACATTGTGTGTGATTGAAGGTTTTGTCATTGATGGCAACCTTGCAATCCTATGGCACCAGCAAGACATTATACCGGCAAAGCATTACACAGGAAACCTTGCAATCCTATGGCACCAGCAAGACATTATACCGGCAAAGCATTACACAGGCAACCTTGCAATCCTATGGCACCAGCAAGACATTATACTGGCAAAGCATTACTCAAACAAAACAGTGCTCTGGCATCAACAAAATCAATCTACACTGGCACCGGCATAGAAGATGTACACCGACACAGAAGGAAATATGTATACTGGCACAGAGGCCGACAGGATCTTTGATATGTAATATTTTGTTTATCATTGTAAGCTGACCTGGCAAATTGTAAAATGACTCTTGTATATAAAAGAGATCATTGTAGGCATTTGTAGGATATGGATAGAAAGCAATAAAAATTATAAGGCAGACCTAATGTGCAAATTGTAGGTCTAGGGTATATGTAAAAATTAGAGCAAGAACCGGTACTGAATCTGGCATTGAAGATGCTATTGTAAAGAAGTATAGAATATTGGATTTGTGTAAATCCTCATTGTAAGTCAGTGTGACTTCTTATTGAGCAGTGAGCTCTAGGCAGTTGGCCTTCCTACATGTGCAGACCCCTATTGTAAGTAATATTCTCTTATTGGCCAGTAAGTGAATATTGTGGGTCACAAATCCCACCGAGGTTTTTCCCACACTGGGTTTCCTTGTTAAACATCTTGTGTTATGCTGTTCTTTTCATGTGGATGCTTTTGATTCTATTATTTGCATTAATTCTTGCATACCGATATACTGTTACTTTATATTCTGCATATTCAGTTTTAAGAAAATTTCATTACCGGTCAGATACTGATTCAATCCCCCCTCTCAGTATCTGTGGGAACCCTCAATATATTCATCCTAGGAGGAAGATGGTGTTGATGCCACTATTAAACCCACTTACAAACTGGTAAAAGGTTTGTCCAGGTTTGCAGCTGAAAGAGTCAATGTAGAAAGAAAGGCAAACTTATATAGAAAAGAATATGCATATCAGAAATTTGAATTATTTCCTGGAGGTTTTTTTAGTATTAATAAATTGAAAGATAAAGAAGTTTGGCTTGACGAGTTAGGCCATAAGTTGTCTCAAAGAATAAATAACATCATAAATATAGATGATACTTCCTTATTCATTCAAACAATTGATGAGATTGAAAAAATAAAATCACACTTTGGTTTTTTGGAAAAGGAAGTTAAACAGTTAAAGGGGACGTGGAAAAGATTTAATAAGCTGAAGAAGAAAATTGTTAGTTTCTCTTGGCCTGATGATGATACCTTCAAGATATGGGAAAGCGAATATGTTATGAAAGAGATAGAAGCACATTGAGATTATACCGACACTCCAACATGTGGCAGCCAATAGGCAACCTCATGCGGTTAGTTCTTGCAACTGTGTTTGGAAATCGGAATTTTGAAGAATCAAAGACACCTGGAACTTGATTTACAAATATTGAGAAGTCAATTTGCCATTTTCCAGTTGGATAATTGTTTAGTTTTGCTCTTACTTCAATTATAATTGATGTATCTTTTGGGGGGAATTATGGTTAGAATAGGAGTATTATCTAGGGAAGCCTGAAGCTTGTCGCATCCTATTTTCTATAAATGGATATCAGGACTACCTAGAAGGGGGTCACAAAATTTTATAGCTAAGCTCTAGCAAAATTAATACAAGCCATTTTCAAAGCATTTTTGAGCCAGATATGTTGTACTTGTAATCTTTTGATGGAGAAATAGAATATACAATCCAAAGAATTTCAACTCGGACTTGTGTTGTCTCTATGTCATTGTGTTGTTGTTCATTCCATTTAAGTAATCAAGGATTGTTTATTTGAATGATTTTCTAGGCATTTAATGAAGTTGTTTTAAGTCTTTTTCTCAAGGAGGAAATATAAATGTGCTTTAAATAAAGTCATTGATATTAGTATTTTTGGGGTAGATTTGATGATGAAGTCTGGTACAGATTCGGACTATGTATATGTCTGGCATATACAAAGTTGATAGATCACTAATTTGTGAGTTGTGTATGAGTTTCTTTTGTCAGGTTGCAGTCTATTGTAGATGACTCTATTGCCCAGATAAGACACTAGTTTACTTGTTGGTTTCTTTTGATGCATTTTGTGGTCCTATTCAAAAATCAAATCAACTTTCCATTTTATGTTTAGTTGTACTAGTCCTTAAGGAAAGTTTACATGAATTTACACTGGTTTCTTGTAAACCTTTTGATATTTTTGTAAAAGAGTAGTCATAAAAGGGTTCACCCACCCAATCTTTAAAAGACTAAAGTGTAGGAGGTTTCCTCATTAAAACTTCATCTTGTTGTCTTTATTTTAAACATTTGTTGTTCTCTTCCATTTCAACACAAATGTAGTAACTTTGAATTTTAAAGAGAGGGAACAAAATTTTTCAAAATGGAGAACAACACATTCTTCATTTCATCTACAAAACTGTTGCTCATGACATCATTACCTCCAAATATAATGTCATCAACAAATACTTCACTGACGAGTATTCCATCTCCTTCAGACTTGACATAAATGTTGTTGTCATCACTAGTTGTTATAAAGCTTATCTTCATAAGATGTGTATGAAGACATTCATACCATGCTCTGGGTGCCTGCTTTAATCCATACAAAGCTTTATGCAATTTGCATACCATGTCTTCCTTTTTTGTCAATGCATAACCATTAGGTTGTTTTATATAAACCTCTTCTTCCAATATCCCATTCAAAAACGTAGACTTAACATCCATCTGGTATACCTTGAACTTCTTATGGGATGCAAATGAAAGTAATGTTCTAACTCCTTCCAGTCTTGCTAATGGTGCAAAAGTTTCTCCATTATCTTCTCCTTCTTCTTGTGTATAACCTTTGCAAACTAATCTTACCTTATTGCGAACTACAACACCATCTTCATTTAATTTGTTTCTAAACACCCATTTAGTACCTATAACATTCTTGTTTATCGGTTGGGGTACCAGGGTCCAAGTGGTGTTCTTCTCAATTTGATCCAATTCCTCCTCCATTGCTTTCACCCAATAATCATCACCAAATGCCTCCTTAGCATTTCTAGGTTCAATGGTTGAGATCATGCAAAAGTTCTCTCTAATTCTTCTTCTAGTTAGTAATCTAGCATCCTTATCTCCAATAATCTACTCAGGACTGTGATTTAGTCTCACATACCTAGGAATAACATGATCATTCTCATCATGTTTAGCTTTTTCATTGTCTTCTCCCTCTGAATTTATTTGTTCCAGTTGAACAAGTAAATCAGGATTTGCTTTACTGGTTTCTAATTTAATAGTTTCAGGTTCCAAAAGAAAAATGCAAGGATCTTCATCCTTTCTCTCTGAATTGGTTCCTTCTTAAATTTTAGGGCATTCCTCTACACGAACATCAGCACTCTCAACAATTCTCTATGTCTGGTTATTGAAGCATTTATAGGCCTTACTCTTGGTGGAATAGCCAATAAATATGCCTTCATCACTCTTAGCTTCAAACTTGCTTATGTAATCACCTCTTTTGATAAAACATTTGCTACCAAATAATTTAAAATAGCTAACATCAGGTGATCTTCCATACCAGTACTCATAAGGTGTCTTGTCCTTACCTCTTTTCACCAGATATCGATTCATTGTGTAGACCGTTGTACTTACAGCTTCTCTCCAAAATGTTTTTGCTTCATTTCCTTGTATCAACATAGTTCTAGCTGCTTCAACTACTGACCGATTGTTCCTCTCTGCTATACCATTTTATTGTGGTGTCCATGGTGTAAAAATTTGCCGCTTGATACCATTCTCATCACAATACTTAGTGAATTCCTCAAAAGTAAATTCATCGCCTTGATCTGTTCTCGGACATTTTATCTTTTTTCCACTCTCTTTCTTAGCTAAGGCTTTGAATGCCTTGAATTTACCAAAATCTTCATTCTTATCCTTCAAGAATGTGACCCACATCATCCTTGAACAATCATCAATGAAGATCATAAAATATCTATCACCTGAAATGCTTCTAGTTCTTATTGGTCCACATAGATCTGTATGAACCAAATCTAACAAGTGTTGTGCTGAGAAGGACTTGCTCTTGAAATTTGAAGAAGTCATTTTTCCTAACTGACATTCTTTACAAAGATCATTAACCGGTTTGTCTAGCTAAGGTAGACGTCTTATAATCTTAGACTTTCTCACTTTAACAATGTTATAAAGTTTATATGACAAAATCTCCTATGCCAAAGCAACCTATCCTCTATTTTTGCAATCAAATAGTTGCTAACTTTAGGATTAAGATGAAATATATTACCTCTGGTCTGTTTCCCAGTTGCAATCAATTCACCTTTGTTGTCAAAGATTTTGCACATACCATTTCTAAACTCTAGTGGGTATCCTTTGTCATTAAGTTGTGTCACGCTTAGAATATTGTTCTTTAGGCCTTCAACCCAATAGACATCATCAGCACTACTCTTCCCATTAAGAGAAATAACTCCCTTACCTTTAACCATACAGTGTGAGTCATTGCCAAATCTGACAACACCGCCATCAAATTCCTTCAAGGAAAGAAATTTTCTCTAATCACGGGTCATGTGATGTGAACAACTACATCAAAGTTATCCATGCTGGACACTAGTTCTTTTTGATCTGATATCTCTTCCTTAATAGCTACAAACACAATATCTTCACTATCATCACCACCAAATTCTTCATCAGTAATACCACTGTCAATAGCTACAAGACAATCTCTCTTCCCTTTACCCTTATATTTCTTAAATTTGTCTCTCTTGTATTCATTTTCACCATTAGCAAAATTAGCTGCTATATGACCAATCTTATTGTGAGCAAAAAAATTCAATGGTAGCTTACCTCTGTATTTCCCAGTGCCTCTAGGCAGTCATTTTGCCAACAATGCTTCAAGCTCCACTAGATTGTCTTCATCGTCAGCATCTCTACTGGATCAAGATTCATAGCTATGGCTGGTATCTCTACTTCTTCTTGTTGGCATTTTTATGTTTATGATGTGATTGTCATTGATGGACACACTTGCATTGTGATCTTCTTTATATGTATGAGCATAAGCTCAACTGGAATATGTTGCCACTAGTATGTTGTATTATAGTCATTAGACTATTGGTGTTTTGCAGAATGTGCTTACCGGTTTGAAGTGGCATGTTAACACCAAGCAGTTTGAGGATCTCAAGTGGTACGAAGGATCAAAGCGGCAGAACACATATTTCCCAATCTTCATTTTGTCAAACCAGCAACCGGCATTTTGCTTGAACTGTTATTTTGTATGAACCGGTAATACTCTATGATGAGTTACCAACCAGCATTTTGTGATGAGTTACCATCCACCAATTGTTTGATGGTGTTGACACTTTAATGGTGCTATTTGTGTCATGTTACCAAGTATGTCCAGGTTCATTGAACCTAGGGAATTGGATTGTAATCCTATTGGACCGACATGAAATCAGATTCCTTTATAAGGACATCATGTCTAGGGTTTTAGGTTGTTGTTGTTGTTGGTGAAGTTGATATTGTTGCTAGGGTTTAAGGTGGTTGAGGAGTCAGAGAGAGTATGAATGTGTAGAAGACTGAAGTAATGCTAGAATACATTAGGAATGAGGTATCAAGGATCTAATCAAGCAATATGTGCTATTAGCTAGATCAATCACTTGTTGATTCCTCACATCTTCAACAAGTTTGTAGCCCTTAACTAGGTAGGCCCAAAAGACTCTTGTAAATCCTCTAACAAGGTGGTTCACATCTGTGGATCTAAAATCCTCTAGCAAGGTAGTCTTTAATTGGACTTATCTCCTAACAAAGATTGAGATTCCTAACAGGATCTGTTCTGGTAAAGAACATTGTAAGACCTTAACCAGTCTGGTTCCTATTCTGCAGATAGTTACTTGTGAGTTCCATCTCATAGTGATTTTTCCCATTTGGGTTTCCATGTCAAAATCTCATGTATTATGGTGTTTGTGCTTTTGTGGGTGAATGCATTATTTTCTATTTGGTTTGCATGTGTGCTAACCGGCTTGTTTGCTAAACTATTTTACCGGTTTACTGTTAGTCTTGCAAAGTGTTTAAGTGCAAATATTTTTGGCATACTAATTTGCCCCCCCCCTCTTAGTATTCATCAATTCGTATCAGAGCCTGCTTTTCTATAAGTTTAACCACTTGGAAAGAGATATGGGGGAATACACATTGAGGGAACTTACTCATCGGCTCACTCAGTCTGAGCAAGCCTATGATGATCTTATGGTCAAATACAAGGCATCTCAAGCAAAAAGGAGAGAACATGCAGAAAAGCTAATGGAGCTATCTAAAAATAGTTCCTGTAATGAAGTGAACATGGAAGCCCTAATTCAAGAAATAGAAAAGTTGAATGAATCCAATTCCAACCTGAGAAAAGAATTGGAAGGATTAACTATTTGAATGTGCCAAGAGCTTGAGAACTGGAGGAAAGATGAAGATCTGGTCAAAGACAAGGATCATGAAATCTCCAAGGTGAAACAAGAGTTCAGTGCCCTAACTGCTCAACTCCATGCGAGCAAAGTGGAAAAGGAAGACATGCAAGGAGAACTGAACATTGCCATCTTTGAGAATGAAAACCTGATGGAAACAAAGGCTTCTATTTCCAAAGAACTCTCTGAGTCAAAGGAATTACTTGCTAAGTTCAACAAGAGTACTGTCAAGCTAGAGCAAAAGCTCGAATCTGCCAAAGCAGTTAAGAATACCAATGGACTTGGTTAGTCCAATCATGAGGAAGGTGAGACCTCTAGTACAAATGCTGGAACATCAAAGAAACAACTGGTATCAAAGGATAAAGGTAAGCAAAATTTTAAACCTATTTTCTTTAACTGTCTTAAAGAGGGACATACTGCAAATGTGTGTAGGAGTAAGGCTTACAACAATTTTCCTTATTTCTTAAATGATAAGCCTAGATCCTATAGATTCAATGGTAACTGTTATGCATGCAACAAGTATGGGCATAGAGCATCTGAATGCAGGTCAATTATGAACAACATTGGTACATATCCTCAGAGGACCCAAGAAGTTGGTCTTGAACCTTTTGTGAATCAGAATCACAACCAATAATGCTTTCAATCATCAGTCAAGAAGCGGTGGCTATAAAGCGACAACCGGATGGAGAGAAAACTATATGGTCTGTCATGGTCATGGTCACACTACTACAACATGCCAAAGGAAGAATGACAATATGAATAATGGACCTTGGAGAGCACCTAGATTGGTCTGCTATCACTCCAACAAACTGGGTCACATTGCCAGATTTTGTAGATCAAGAAAGAACATATCTGATGATATACCGGGCACTCCAGAAGGAAACATTGATGTTGACACTGTTCAAGCAGACATGAACAAAACCTGGAAGAAGAAACCAATGGTGTTGCAAGAGGAACCAGTTTCTGCACCTAGTGTGGAAATCACAGAACTAGCAAACTAGGCTTTAGAAAAGATTAGGGGGAGCAAACGGTGAAATGTTTCAAACCCCTAATTTACATCGGTAAAAGACCTTGACTGATATGCAATACTTGTCAATAGGTAGAAGACCAAAAATGGTAAAAGGCAAATTAGGGTTTACATCCTAATGGTGGAGTATTGATTGCGGTAGGTGAGGAATATGTTTAAAAGGATTTTTCAAATTATTTCTCACTGTTAGTTTTCGAAGCAAAGGAGGTTTTCGAGTGCAGAGCGATGACAAAGCGATTTGTGCTACGATTCTAAGAATGTTAGAAACCATGAAGGAGATTCAAATTCAAATTGAAAATGGTCAAGTGAAGAACGCAAAGCAGTGATTCTGCAACTGACGGAGTGTGAGGTGGAGAAGAATCTAAAATCCCTAAATTCATGATTTTTGAAAGGTATTTTTTGAGTTTTCAGTTTCTATCATGGCTTTTGCATCCCATACTAGCTCTAGTACATCTATAAATTAAGCAAGCTTTATTCAACGCAAGTCTAGATATAATGCCCTATCACAAATTCCAGCTGGTGAGATAGTAGAAGAGGGAATCTCAAATTACATAGACTATAAAATAGAAGACCTAGGTTCTCTAGAAATTCACTCG